>NW_027464249.1:3405000-3493054 GCF_050947455.1 Rhinoderma darwinii
TCCGTCACCATTGAAATCAATGGTGATGGAAACGGAAACCCCTGGTTTTCGTCGGTGTCTGCTCAGGGTCCCGTTCTAACGGAAACCTCCGACGGAACGTCAGAACGGGACCCCAACGCAGATGTGAACAGAGCCTAATATGGATGAGAAAGGGGAGGTGGGACTACTCATTTATTATGCCCTGATACTGAACTGGTATTACTAGTATTATACCCTGTTCTATGAACTCTACCCGCTGGAGTACCCCAAAGATGCTTGTACCACTGATCGAGGTGCCATGTGTTTTGTAGTAAAATTAAATTGGTATTTGATTATTTTTTTTACAGTTAATATTTATTAAAAATTCTGTTTTAAAGTTTTTTGCCTGGCAGTGATAGTTTGATATTTGTCCAAAACCTATTTATTTCCATATTTCATGGATATTATGAGGTGGGACTACTCACCTAACCAGTATGTTCCTGACGGGAGCTGCATGCGTCCATCTCATCAAGTCTCCGATCTCCTGGCAGCTCCACTTTGTACAGATCCTACAATGAAAATCTATGCAAAAAGTTTACACCAAAAAAACTACTGCGGAACCAGGATTGTTGTTGTGTGGCAGGGCTGCACCTCGCCCTTCTGCTGCCGGAGGTAAACAGTGAAATAGCGCCCCCACCTGCATCACCATAGAGTGGCCATGTGGGGTAGAGAAAAGATAGCAAAGAAAATATAGAAAACCTTTATGTTTACATGTAGTAGAAATCTATTTAATACAAGTGAATAATATTTATAAAAATCGTAATCACATGCTGCGTTAGGCCTCATTCCCACGACAGGGTTTCCCGGCCGGGTGCCGGCGGTTCATAAATCGGCCGGCACCCGGCTGCATTAGGAATAATAGACCCCTAATGGGGCTATTCACACGACCGATTTTTTGACGGCCGGGAAAACCGGCCGTCAAAAAATAGGACATGCTATATCTTCGGCCGGGTACCCGGCCGCCCGGCTCCCATAGAAGTCTATGGGGCCGGGTAATACCCGGCCATCACCGGGATGTGTCCCGAGTGATGGCCGGGTTTTCCGGCGCTTGCGCTCTATCTCCTCCTCCTCACAGCGCAGAGTGCATGTGAGGAGGAGTTGATGCCATTCTGACGAATGGCATCGCTGTACACTGTGTTGCAGGGCCGGGGTGTACAGCAGGTGGAAGGGAGCGCTGCGCTGGCTCCCTTCCCCTGCTTGTTTTAAAAGCACCCTGGCCCGGCGACACCTTCGATGGCGCCGCTAGCAGCTGCTGCGGCTGCTACTACTGCAGCGACGCCACTATCGCAGAGCAGGGAGGTATCTCCCCGCTCTGCTATGAGCTAGCCGCACTTTAGCTCCTTGAAGGAGCGGAATCCCCGTGTTTTCGGGGATTCCGCTCCTGGACAGAGCGCTTGATCTCTCTGTCCATATCTGGGCAGTGACATCAGGGGAAACTCCTGAAGCGGAATCCCCGAACACATGGGGATTCCCCTTCAGGAGTTGCCGCTGATGTCACTGTCCAGATCTGCCCGGCCCGGATGCAAAACTTTATGCAAACCGGCCGGGCAGAATGGCCGATTTTACCGGCCGGCACTCGGGCTCGGGCGCGACCCGGTCGTGTGAATCCCGCCTTAGGCCTCATTCACACAACAGGGTCCGAGTGTCGGCCGGGAAAATCGGCCGTTTTTGGCCGACTTTCCCGGCCGGTTTGCATCCGTTCCGATTCCGTTCCGGGCCGTGTTGCTGTTTTTACCGGCCGATTTGGACCCGATTTGCATCCGGTTTTTTCCCTGACCGTTTTTTAATCGGATTAATTTTTTGCACTTTACTTATTTTTTTATTATTATGTTCTGTCCCTCAAAATACCTTTTTGGAACTTTTAATATTTTTTTTCTTTCTTTTACACCATGTTTTTCCCTGTAACTGGAGCTGCACAGCAGCCCCAGTTACAGGGGAAATCAGCGCTCTCACAGTGACGATTGTCACTAATAGGATTGTGCTAGGTCTAGTAAGACCCAGCAGCAGTCTGTCACTAACGGCACCCGGCGATCATGTGACCAGTCACATGATCACCGGGAGGAATAGAGACAGCACCGCTGCTGTCTCTATTTCTATACACAGCGTTCATTGAGCGTTGTGTAAAAAGACATCGTAGAAGACAGAAGCAGTGAAAGCTGCTTCTATCCTCTCCTCAGGGTCCCCGGCAGTCACGGACAGCCGGAGACCCGACATTCAGCTGCCCGATCGCGCGGGCAGCAAGTTAAAACCCGAGCCGTAAAAAGTCTATGGCTCGGGTTTTAAGGACCCTGACCGCTGGCCGTAAAAACACAGCCAGCGGTCGGGAACCGTAACAAGCAGGGGAAGGGAGCCAGCGCAGCGCTCCCTTCCACCTGCTGTACACCCCGACCCTGCCACACAGTATCACCAGCGTAGCCATTCGTCCGAATGGCATCAACTCCTCCTCCTCACATGCACTCTGCACTGTGAGGAGAAGAGAGTGCGCGAGTGACGGTTGACCCGGCCATCACTCGGGACACATTCCGGTGATGGCCGTGTATTACCCGGCCCCATAGACTTCTATGGGAGCCGGGCGGCCGGGTACCCGGCCGAATATAGGGCATGTCCCATTTTTTGACGGCCGGTTTTCCTGGCCCGTCAAAAAATCGGTCGTGTGAATAGCCCCATTAGGGGTCTATTATTCCTAATGCAGCCGGGTGCCGGCCGATTTATGAACGGCCGGCACCCGGCCGGGAAACCCTGTCGTGTGAATCCCGCCTTAATTCTGCAGTGTATTACTGACATACCTACCTACCTGCACTCGTTATATTACACTCATCCATTATATACCTACCTGCACTCATTATATTACACTCATCCATTATATACCTACCTGCACTCACTACATTACACTCATACATTATATACCTACCTGCACTCATTATATTACACTCATACATTATATACCTACCTGCACTCATTATATTACACTCATCCATTATATACCTACCTGCACTCATTATATTACACTCATCCATTATATACCTACCTGCACTCACTATATTACACTCATCCATTATATACCTACCTGCACTCATTATATTACACTCATCCATTATATACCTACCTGCACTCATTATATTACACTCATCCATTATATACCTACCTGCACTCACTATATTACACTCATCCATTATATACCTACCTGCACTCTTTATATTACACTCATCCATTATATACATACCTGCACTCACTATATTACACTCATCCATTATATACCTACCTGAACTCACTATATTACACTCATCCATTATATACTTACATGCTGGCCCTTTAAGAAACGGCCTGGGCCAGCGCGCACTTGGGATCCGGCTGCCGTGAGCAGGAGACATCAGTGGACGTTAGCGACCTCGTGGTGGAGGAGGCTGTCCAGCAAGGTACAGGATCCAGCGACGGAGACCACTGGCAGGAGAGGGACCTGCCGCCAGCGTTACAATAACTTTACCCCAGTCCTCTGCAGTCCAATCAATATACTTAAAACAGGATGTCAGTCTGTCCTTGATGTTTTTCTTGGAGAGAAGTGGCTTCTTTGCAGCTCTTCTTGACACCAGTCCAGCCTCCAAAAGCCTTCACCTCACTGTGCGTGCAGATGCACTGACAGATGTCTGAGGAAGCGCTGCACTGCTGTTGAACCGATCCCATAGCTGAATCCTCTTTAGGAGAAGGTCCTGGTACTTGCTGGAATTTCATGGACACCCTGAAGCCTTCTTCATAGCAAATGAACCTCTCTCCTTGAAGTACTGGATGATCCGATAAATGGTTCATTTTGGGGTAATCTCACAAGCAGCAATGTCCTTGCCTGTAAGGCTCTTTTGATGCAAAGCAATGATAAGCAAGTTAACGACATCCACCGGGATCCGTTATATGTCAATGTGGTGATGTATCTAGACGACATCAAGATTTTCTCACCCGCTTTGACTACACATTGGAAACGTGTTCGACAGGTCTTTGAACGGTTGCTGGAGAATAAGCTCTGTGCAAAGTTGGAGAAGTGGGTCTTCCAGAAATCCTCCCTTCCCTTTCTAGATTATATAGTCTCTGACCAGGGATTGAAGATGGACACCAACAAAACATCTGCTGTGTTGAACTGGCTTTGTTCTCAGGGTCTCCGTGCAATTCAACGCTTTCTGGGATTTGCACATTTCTACCGGCAGTTTATTCCCCACTACTCTTCATTACTGGCGCCTATTTCAGCTCTTACAAAGAAAGGAGTGAATGCCAAAAATGAGACCCAAGAGACCAAATTGGCATTTCTTCAACTCAGTCTGTCTCTGCCGCCCCTATATTGCAGCATCCGGACATCTCCAAGCAATTCTTCTTTGAGGTGGATGCCTCTACTATCGATGCAGGTGCAGACCTGACGCAAAAAGGTCTTACCGGCAAGACTGTCACCTGCGGCTTCTTCTCCTAGTTATTTTCTCCTGCCGAGAAGAATTACTCTTAGAGATCAGGAGCTTCTGGCTAGAAACATCTGCTAGAAGGGGTCATGCATCCTGTAATTATTTTCAGACCACGAATATTTGGTCTATCTACAGACCGCTCAGCGGTTGAATCCGCGCCAGGCCAGGTGGGCGCTCTTCTTTGCCTGATTTGAAATTCTGTTACATTTCCGTCCTGCCGAAAGGAATACTAAGGCTGACGCTCTGTCTCGGTGAATTGAAATTAACTTGGTTTTTATTTTTCCAAAGTACAATACAAAAGTATACAACATCCCAATGATACAGTCTCACAGTGTTGTATACAGAACACAGAAAAAGCTTGCACCTTTAGATATCAGAAACGTGCCTCGGACGTTGACATACTGACATATTAACAGACAAACAAACATAAAAACAGACATACAAAGAGTGCTGGTGATAAATACAAGCAATTATACATATGAGATGTCAAAAAGGAACAGGATGATGCAGGATACGAAAACCATGTATAAGTTAGCACAGATACATTCACAGAGTGACAGAGTTCTTGCGGAGCAGAAGTTGAACATGGGGTAACTCCGTCCAAGGGGCCCATTGAGACAAACACTTCTGCCTATAACCTTTAGATGTAGCAAAGTGCAATACGTAATAGAAGTGAAGATAAACCCTGTTTAGCACCTCCGAGAGATTCAGAGCCTCAGCTGTTTTCCATCTCTTGGCTATATGGAATCTGGAAGCGATAAGAATATGGCTTATTGGCCACCTATATTCTAAAGGGATCTCATCCATCTGCATATCAGTTAAAGCCAATGCAGGGGAAGGTAAAAGTTCTGCTCCCATTAATTCTGATATGTAGCGGAAGATACGCTTCCAGAATGGGTAGACTGATTTACATGTCCACCATAGATTAAATAATGTGCCCCTTGCTCCACATTCCCTCCAACACAAAGGAGAAGCCCTGGCTTGCATATGTTGTAACAGGTGTGAGGTACCAACGAAACTGAATTTTCCTAACGGCTTCTATATGATTGACACATTTGGATATCCTATGTGAGTGATGTAAAGCAGCCCTCCAGTCCTCCTCCGAGAACTCCCGACCCATATCCGTCTCCCACTGAGACATGTATTTCAATTTGAGAACTGAGCTGTGGGTGTTTAAGGACAAGTAAGCTGAGGCCAAACCTTTCAGCGATGTAATATCCGAATCTGTCTCGGTGAATTGATGACTCTGATCAAGTGAAACATATTATATCGATCCTTCTCGCATCATTCTGGTGGCTCCGGTCCTACTGAAGGATATCCATCATCGTAAAACCTTTGTTCCCTCAGCCAGAAGAAGGACAGTGCTTTCCTGGGGACATAACCCTAAACTGGCCGGTCACGCAGGAGTGCGTAAAACCAGAGAGCTCATTTCTCATCAATTTTGGTAGCCAGCCATGGTCCAGGATGTTCAGGACTATGTGGCTTCCTGTTCCTTCTGCTCCCAGAACAAGACCTCCAAGTCCAGACCACCTGGTCTTCTTCTACCTCTTCCAGTCCCTGATTCTCTGTGGCAACATATTGCGATGGACATTGTGAGGGATCTACTCCTTTCATCCAAATGCAATACCATCTGGCCGGTGGTAGATCGCTTATTCAAAATGGCACATTTTGGTCTTTTGTCTTGTTTGCCTTCTGCTCCTCATCTTGCCGGTCTCTTTATACAGCATATATTTCGCCTGCATGTTCTTTCCCATCATATTGTTTCAGGCCACGGTGTACAGTTCACCTAAAGATTTTGGAGAGCTCTGTGTGGCCTGCTGGTAGTCAAGTCAGATCTTTCTTCTGAATACCATCCACAGTTCAATGGCCAAGTGGAGAGGGTCAACCAGATCCTAGAGAACTTTCGACACCATTTCAGGCAACGTGTCCGCTAGTATCAATTGTATCAGTTATTACAAAATGTTTCTTCACATTTAAGTGTTTTATCTGCTGCTGGGGCGCAATCGCCACCTCCTCAATTTGCTGCCTTCAGTCCTGGATTGCATCTTCCAACTCCTCCACGTTACAAAGGCGACTCCAAGCCTTGTAGAGGATTAAATCAATGCACAATCCGTTTTGAGCTAGTAGCGCAGCAATTAGCTTCCGACCACGCTAAGGTAGCCAACATCTTGTCTCTACTGTCTGGTGAGGCGCAGGCCTGGGCTTCACCTCTATGGAAAAGGAAAAACCCATCATCTTTGTTATCCAAGAATTTTTCACGACTTTTAAAAAAGTCATCATCTGCTTCTTCGTCACTACTCCAGTAGGACAATATGCCATCCAGTTTTGCACATTATCCACAGAGTTACAGTGGAACATTGATTCTCTTGTCGCTATGTTTTGGAAAGGTCTGGCAGACCGCATCAAGGATGAACAGGCCCTGTATTAACTACCGAGGTCTTAATGAAATCACAATAAAAAAAAAAACACGTTCATTTCCAAGCTCTTTGACTGACTGCAAGGTGCTAAGATTTTCACCAAGCTAGACTTACGTGGTACTTACAATTTGATTCACATCTGTGAAGGGAATGAGGGAAAAATCATGTTTAACACTAGAGATGGAAACCATGAATATCTAATTGTGCCTTTTGGTCTCAGAAATCCCCCGGCTGTCTTTCAAGAACTTGTTAACGACATTTTGCAAGATCTATTATACAGCTGTGTTTTGTTATATTTGGATGCCATTTTTGTTTTCTCCCTAGACCACTATACTCATCGCAAGCAATAGAGTCTTGTTCTGCACCGACTTACAGAGAATCATCTATATGCCAAGCTTAAAAAATTGCTTTTTGAGTGATCCAGACTGTCTTTTGTAGGATATATCTCTGATCAAGGAATTCAAATAGATCCAGCAGTACTTAAATTGTCTAGTCCCCATGGACTCAAAGCCATACAACGACTTCCTGAAGTTACTAATTATGATCGACAATTAATTCCTAAATTTTCTTACCTGGTGGCACCCATCTCTGCTATCACCAAAATGGGTTTCATTGCCAAAATTCGGACTTCTAAAGCTGTTTCTGCTTTCCTCAGCCTTAAACAGGCCTTCTCCTCTGCCTTAGTTCTCCATGGACCGGACTACAGTAAAACCTCCATCTTGGAGAAGCAGGTCTCATCTGTAAGGAGTGCGTGCTGTTCTTTTTCAAAAAAATTATAAAGCAAAAACGCTTTCCTGTGGATTCTTCTCCAATGCCTTGTCCCCTACCCAGAAAAATGATGGCATTGGAGATCAGGAACTCTTGGCCATAAAATTAGCTCTCGAAGAATGGAGACGTTTGCTAGAAGGTGCTCATTATGCCATCACTGTCTACACCGACCACAAAAATGTATTGTATCTGCAAACGGCATATAAACTAAACCCTCATCAAGCAGGTTGGACTTGGCTTACCAAGTTGCTCTGGTTGTACTGTAATCTGGTTCGTAGTTGACTGTTTTTTGAAGATGGCACACTTTATTCCTCTGACCGGCCTTTCTTCTGCTAAAAGTCTGTCTAATCTCTTCAGTAAACACATTTTTCGTCTGCGATGACTCCCTAAGCATATCGTGTTCGATAGAGGAGTGACATTTACTTCAAAGTTCTAAAGGCCACTCTGCAAGTTGTTTGAAGTTAAGTTGGATTTTCTTTCCGCCTACCACCATTAATCTAATGGAGAATTGGAATGGTTCAACCAGGTTTTGGAAAACTTTTTCAGCAATTTTGTGTCCGCACTTCAAGATGACTGGACTAGTCTCCTTCCCTGGGCAGAGTTTGCTTATAATAACTACACCTGGGAATCCACACCTTTTTTCTTGATTTATGGACAGCATCCAAGAATCCCTCTGCCAGTTCCAACACTGTCCAAAGTTCCAGCAGCCAGTTTCACTCAATTCTTGCACAAAGGGCAGGAGGCCAAGGAGTCTATAAGTAAATGAGTAGGCCGATTGAAGGGAAATGCATACAAGAAGTATAGAGTTCCTCCACAATTCCACCCAGGAGACAAGGTCTAGTTATCCACCAAGTACATTTGTTTGAGGACCCACTGTTTTAAATTGGATCCTTGGTTTTCTACAAGCTCCGACTCCCACAGTCTTTGAAAACTCCCAAATGTTTTCATGTGCCTCTTCCCAAGTCTCTGTTCCGGAATCACTTCTCCAAGAAGTTTCCTCGTTCTCCTGCTTCCTCCACTCCTGATAGAGAGTATGAAGTCAACGGGATTCTGGGCACCAAGAGGTCCAGAGGGAAGCTCCGGTACCTGGTCAATTAGAAAATCTTTGGTCTGAGGAGAAATCTTGGTAACCTGAGGAAAATGATCATGCTTCATCTCTCCTCTGGAAATGTTGTCTTCACTTTCCCCACAAGGCTAAAAAGAGGGGGCATAAGGCTCTCTGCGGCTGCCATATACTTACCTCTACATGACGTCCTCTGGCTCCTGGCCACCACCACATACCTCCATCACTACGTGACATACACCTACTAACCCACACTTACTATATTGCACACATCCATTACATACCTACCTTCCTACCTGCACTCACTATATAACACTCATCCATTATATACCTACCTATCTGCACTCACTATATTACACTCATCCATTATATACCTACCTATCTGCACTCACTATATTACACTCATCGATTATATACCTACCTACCCAAACTCACTAATTTACACTCATCTATTATATACTTCTTTGCACTCACTAAATAACACACTTCCATTTTACACAAACCTACCCACACTCACTATATTATACTCATCCATTACCATTTATTTTAGCCTCTTTAGGGCTCTATGTGCTCTGACCCTTCTAGGGCATCTGTTTTTGGCCCCACGCAGGCACCATTTCAGTGGTCCTCGGGCACTATTTATATAGTCCTTACTCGGGAACCATTTCTATGGTCTTCATCTAGGTACCAATTATTTGGCCTCTTTAGGGCTCTCTTTGTTTTGGCCCTTTTCTAGGGCATCATCTGTTTTTGGCCACACGCAGGCACCATTTCAGTGGTCCTCGGGCACTATTTATATGGTCCTTTCTCGGGCACCATTTCTATGGTCCTCATTTGGGTACCATTTATTTTGGCCTCTTTAGGGCTCTATTTGTTTTGACCCTTTTCTAGGGCATCTGTTTTTGGCCACACGCAGGCACCATTTCAGTGGTCCTCGGGCACTATTTATATAGTCCTTTCTCAGGAACCATTTCTATGGTCTTCATCTAGGTACCATTTATTTGGCCTCTTTAGGGCTCTCTTTGTTTTGGCCCTTTTCTAGGGCATCATCTGTTTTTGGCCACACGCAGGCACCATTTCAGTGGTCCTCGGGCACTATTTATATGGTCCTTTCTCGGGCAGCATTTCTATGGTCCTCATTTGGGTACCATTTATTTTGGCCTCTTTAGGGCTCTATTTGTTTTGACCCTTTTCTAGGGCATCTGTTTTTGGCCACACGCAGGCACCACTTCAGTGGTCCTCGGGCACTATTTATATGGTCCTTTCTCGGGCACCATTTCTATGGTCCTCATTTGGGTACCATTTATTTTGGCCTCTTTAGGGCTCTATTTGTTTTGACCCTTTTCTAGGGCATCTGTTTTTGGCCACACGCAGGCACCATTTCAGTGGTCCTCGGGCACTATTTATATAGTCCTTACTCAGGAACCATTTCTATGGTCTTCATCTAGGTACCATTTATTTGGCCTCTTTAGGGCTCTCTTTGTTTTGGCCCTTTTCTAGGGCATCATCTGTTTTTGGCCACACGCAGGCACCATTTCAGTGGTCCTCGGGCACTATTTATATGGTCCTTTCTCGGGCACCATTTCTATGGTCCTCATTTGGGTACCATTTATTTTGGCCTCTTTAGGGCTCTATTTGTTTTGACCCTTTTCTAGGGCATCTGTTTTTGGCCACACGCAGGCACCATTTCAGTGGTCCTCGGGCACTATTTATATAGTCCTTACTCGGGAACCATTTCTATGGTCTCCATCTAGGTACCATTTATTTGTCCTCTCTAGGGCTCTCTTTGTTTTGGCCCTTTTCTAGGGCATCATCTGTTTTTGGCCACACGCAGGCACCATTTCAGTGGTCCTCGGCCACTATTTATATAGTTCTTACTCAGGAACCATTTCTATGGTCCTCATTTGGGTACCATTTATTTGGCCTCTTTAGGGCTCTCTTTGTTTTGGCCCTTTTCTAGGGCAACATCTCGTTGTAACCTTTCATCTACAGCGTAATCTCGCGAGATTACGCTGTGCTCTACTGTAACTACCATAGACACATTAACGAAGTGCAGGGATTGTGAATAGACATCCCGTGGAATGTCTATTCACTGTCAAAACTGTCTTCGGTATTGTTAATGTGTTAGTATAAGACAGCACATAGCGATCTAAAAGGATCCCTATGCGCTGCCTAAATGAATGGAGAGGAGTGCATGACGCTGATTGGTCAGCGTCATACACTCCTCTGTACAACGCCCACTTGGTCTGAAGTAAAAACACGCCCACTTGGGCATTAAGACACTCATTAGCATAAATCTAAAATCGCTAATAAAGTGGTGAAAATAGATCGTTTTTTTTAAAATAGAAAGCATTACTGTCACCTACATTACAGCGCCGATCTCCTAATGTATGAGATTGGGCACTTATAATGTGGTGACAGAGCCTCTTTAACCCCCTCCCGCTGTGGCCACTTTTGACCTTCCTGACAGAGCCTCATTTTTCA
Source organism: Rhinoderma darwinii (assembly GCF_050947455.1). Classification (NCBI taxonomy): domain Eukaryota; kingdom Metazoa; phylum Chordata; class Amphibia; order Anura; family Rhinodermatidae; genus Rhinoderma; species Rhinoderma darwinii. Next base: position 3,416,190 of record NW_027464249.1, read on the forward strand.
AAGCTGACATGTTTCAATTATGTGGTAATAACTCCAGAATGCTTTTACCTATCCAAGCGATTCTGAGGTTGTTTTCTCGTGACACATTGGACTTTATGTTACTGGCAAAATTTCCCCGATACATTCAGTATTTAATTGTGGAAAACACCAAAATTTGCATTTTTCTCAATTTGAATGTATCTGCTTGTAAGACAGGCAGTTATAACACACAAAAATGTTGCTAATTAACATCCCCCATATGTCTACTTTAGATTGGCCTCTGTTTTTGAAAATCCTTTTATTTTTCTAGGACGTTACAAGGCTTAGAAACTTAGCAGCAATTTCTCACATTTTCAAGAAAATTTCAAAAGGCTATTTTTACAGGGGCCAGTTCAGCTGTGAAGTGGCTTTGAGGTCCTTATATATTAGAAACCCCCAATAAGTCACCCCATTTTAAAAACTGCACCCCTCAAAGTATTCAAAACAGCATTTAGAAAGTTTCTTAACCCTTTAGACATTTCGCAGGAATTAAGGCAAACTAGAGGTGAAATTTACAAAGTTCATTATTTTTTTCCAGAAATTCAATTTGAATCCATTTTTTTTGTACCACAGAAGGTTTTACCAGAGAAATACAACTTAATATTAATTTCCCAGGTTCTGCAGTTTTAGGAAATATCCCACATGTAGCTCTAGTGTGATAAAGGACTGAAGCACCGGCCTCAGAAGCAAATTAGCACCTAGTGGATTTTGGGCCTCCTTTTTATTAGAATATATTTTAGGCACCATGTCAGCTTTGAAGAGGTCTTGTGGAACTAAAACAGTGGAAACTCCCCAAAAGTGACCCCATTTGGGAAACTACACCCCTCAAGGAATTTATTTAGGGGTGTAGCAAGCATTTTGACCCGCCAGTTTTTTTGCAAAAATTTTTGGAACTAAGCCATGAAAATTAAAATCTACATTTTTTACCACAACATTTGTAGAGCAATTTCTCCCGAGTAAAACAATACCCCACATGTGGTAATAAACGGTTGTTTGGACACACGGCAGGGCTGAGAAGGGAAAGAGCTCCATTTGGCTCTTGGAGCTCAAATTTAGCAGGAATGGTTTGCGGAGGCCATGTCTCATTTGCAAAGCCCCTGAGGGGACAAAACAGTGGAAACCCCCAACAAGTGACCCCATTTTGGAAACTACACCCCATGAGGAAATTATCTAGGGGTATAGTGAGCATTTTGACCCCACAGGTTTTTTGCAGACATTTTTGGAAGTAGGCTGTGTAAATGAAAATCGAATTTTTTTCAAATAAAATGTAGGCTTAGCTATTTTTTTTTCATTTCCACAAGGACTAAAGGAGAAAAAGCACCATAAAATTTGTAAAGAAATTTCTCCCGAGTAAAACAGTACCCCACATGTGGTAATAAATGGCTGTTTGGACACACGGCGAGGCTGAGAAGGGAAAGAGCGCCATTTGGCTTTTGGAACTCAAATTTAACAGGAATGGTTTGCGGAGGCCATGTTGCATTTGCAAAGCCCCTGAGGGGACAAAACAGTGGAAACCCCCAACAAGTGACCCCATTTTGGAAACTACACCCCATGAGGAAATTATCTAGGGGTACAGTGAGCAGTTTGACCCTACAGGCGTTTTACAGAACTTATTGGAAGTAGGCCGTAAAAATGAAAATCTACATTTTTTCAAAGAAAATGTAGGTTTAGCTAATTTTTTTTCATTTCCACAAGGACTTAAGGAGAAAAAGCATTTGTAAAGCAATTTCTCCCGAGTAAAACAATACCCCACATGTGGTCATAAACATCTGTTTGGACACACGGTAGGGATCAGAATGGAAGGAGCACCATTTGGATTTTGGAATGGTTTCTGGGCGCCATGTCACATTTGCTGAGCCCCTGTAGTACTAGTAGTCATTTGTGTTGCACATGATTAGAAATTCCCATGTAGCCCCAACCTAAAGCATAAAGTTCCTTCATGGGCAAAGCTGCCAACAAAAATAGGTATTTCCCATGATGCAGTAAAGTGATTTGGAAGGATATGGGGGCTGTAGATGGGATCTGCTCCCAATCGTACACGCAATCTCATATGTCTCACTATAGAGACTCTTCATGTAAGGGGCAGACATTACAAGATATCTGCAACCCCGGCATTATTCCCCATGTAGAAGATCATTCCCACAAAAATCCTTCATGTGTCTACAACTGTCCATAAAAGAGAGTCATTCATTCCTAAATATGTCACCAATCTTTCCTGATTACGCCATTTTATGGGTGCAACACGTCCGGCCATGTGTAGCAGTATACATATATACTCTATGTGAATAACGCAGACAATACATTCATATTAAATAGTCACCTACCTCTTGTAACTTACCTGTTCACCACATAGGAGTAGGACTGATGACATCATATGAAGACACGTCATCTCTAAAAAGGGAAGAAAAAACAGTAAATAGATTGTAAATAAAAATAATAATTCTCAGTTAGACCCCGTTTACACAGAGTTTTTTTGCAGGCAGAAAAATCTGCCTCAAAATTCATTCAGGAATGGAAAATCTGCCTGCAAATTCTTGCCGCTATTTTCGTGGCCTTTTTCGCTGCATTTTTCGGGTAAAAAACGGCGGAAAGAAAGAGTATGCCGCTTCTTTGTAACACAAGCGGCTGAAAGCCGCCGCGGAAAAAAACGCCTCCGCCTCCCATTGAAATCAATGGGAGGTGGTTTGGGACTTTTTTTTACACTAAATCTGATACGGTTTCCGCATAAAAAAACTTTGTGTGAACTGGGCCTTACAGATGTGTTAACCCTTAACTTGCATCAAGTTATACAATGTATCATAATACCAATTCAATACAATCTCGTGCCATCTAGCAAAAAAAAGCAACATACACTTGTTTTTAACATGGGAGTCTATGGGCGACATATGGCATCCGTCGGAGTAAATACTTTCTTTTACATCTTCGTTTAACATCTCGCGCCATATATCTCGGGTTAGGCCCCATGCACATGACCGTATTTTCATCTATCCGTAAATACTGTCGGTAAATACGAATCCGTAGTCATCCGTATATATATGGAACGATATCCGCAAATACGGTCTGTAGTGCATCCGTATTTGATCCGTATATACGTATACATAAAAAAAAAGGGAGGCTGCAAATGATGTCACTAACATGTTGCTTAGCAACGCTTCTGTAAATACGGATGGTTTATGCATACACATCCGTAGCCGTCCATATATACGGGAGTGCCCATAGGCTTCTATGGGAGAGTGGCAGGTTCTGTCATTTTTTCAGCAAAAATACAGAAAGGTGTCCGTGGCCAATAGAAATGAATGGGTCCGTAATTACGGATGAAAAATACGGTCGTTTGCATGGGGCCGAAGACATAAGTTAAAGAGGCTCTGTCACCAGATTTTGCAATCCCTATCTGCTATTGCAGCAGATCGGCGCTGCAATGTAGATTACAGTAACGTTTTTATTTTTAAAAAACGAGCATTTTTGACCAAGTTATGACCATTTTTGTATTTATGCAAATGAGGCTTTCTAAAGTCCAACTGGGCGTGTTTACAGTAAAAGTACAACTGGGCGTGTATTATGTGCGTACATCGGGGCGTGTTTACTACTTTTACTAGCTGTGCGTTCTGACGAGAAGTATCATCCACTTCTCTTCACAACGCCCAGCTTCTGGCAGTGCAGACACAGCGTGTTCTCGAGAGATCACGCTGTGACGTCACTCACTTCCTGCCCCAGGTCCTGCATCGTGTCGGACGAGCGAGGACACATCGGCACCAGAGGCTACAGATGATTCTGCAGCAGCATCGGCGTTTGCAGGTAAGTCGATGTAGCTACTTACCTGCAAACGCTGATGCTGCTGCAGAATCAACTGTAGCCTCTGGTGCCGACACGATGCAGGACCTGGGGCAGGAAGTGAGTGACGTCACAGCGTGATCTCTCGAGAACACGCTGTGTGTCTGCACTGCCAGAAGCTGGGTGTTAACGAAGAGAAGTGGATGATGCTGATTCGTCAGCATCATACACTCCCATTCCTAACGCCCAGCTAGTAAAAGAAGTAAAAACGCCCAGATGTAACACACAATACACGCCCAGTTGTACTTTTACTGTAAACACGCCCAGTTGTACTTTTGCAAGCCTCATTTGCATAAATACAAAAATGGTCATAACTTGGCCAAAAATGCTTGTTTTTTTAAAAATAAAAACGTTACTGTAATCTACATTGCAGCGCCGATCTGCTGCAATAGCAGATAGGGGTTGCAAAATCTGGTGACAGAGCCTCTTTAAGGAAGGACACTTCTGTATATCTGCCCAGAGAAAACCCAGACAACTGTTGTCACCCAAATTGTCCACACTCCTGAATGGCAAGACTGCTCAGTAATGTAACGCTACAGTATGGTGAGGTGACATATCACTTCATAACTAGACAGATTTACTATTTATATAGAGATGTGATAAAATCCATGCTACGGGGGCTGAAGGGAGGCAGAAAAGAAGAACGTTTTGCTTCTGAGTTATTTCCTGTTAACCCTTTCCTGTCGCTGCACTGGCTATTTATGTAAAGGAAAGGGTATTTAAATATGGCGCCTGCTCAGAAGCAGAGCGGGCGTCATAGCCGCTGGGTCTCTGCTGTGTAACACCGGCTCACACGCGGCAAGATGGTGGGAGCTGGTGTGTTCCTCTAGCAGCTGGCCGCCTTGTGAACGCTCCCAGCCCCGCTATAGGAACATTGCTATTAGGACCTGCCTGTGGCAGGTCTCAATAACAAAGTACTGATTTCACCAGACTGCAATACTGTGATATTGCAGTCTATGGCACAAGCGATCCAATGATCGCAGGTACAAATCCCCTAGAGGGGCTAAAAAACAATAAAAATAATTCCCTAGATCACAATATAAAAATAAACATAAACACATTAGGTATCCCTGCGTCCGAAAATACCCAAACTATAATAATATAAAAATATTTATCCAATATGGTGAACACCGTAGCGTGAAAAAAAAAAATGTCTGAATCGCTATTTTTTTGCCACTACAACCGCCCACAAAATTTAATGAAGTGTTTGAAATGCCCGATATTCCCCAAAATGGTATCAATAAAAACCACATCTTTCCACGTACAAAAAGACGCCTTACACAGCCCTGTACACAGAAATATAAAAACTTTATTATGGGGGTCACAATATGGTGCAAATATTTTTTTCAAACTTTGTATTTTTTTTAAAGGTAATAAAACATAACAAAAACTATATAAATTTGGTATCACCGCGATCGTACTGACCCTCAGAGTAAAGGTAACACGTCACTTTCACTGTACAGTGAACACCGTAAAAACGAAATCCATAAGAAAATGCCGGCCTGCTGTTTTTTTCCAATTCCACTCCATTCTAAAAAAAAAAATTCCAGCTTCCCAGTACATCACACATAATATTAACCCCTTCCCTCTTTAGCCACTTTTGACCTTCCTGACAGAGCCTCATTTTTCAAATCTGACATGTTTCCCTTTATGTGGTAATAACTTCGGAATGCTTTAACCTATCCAAGCGAATCTGAGATTGTTTTCTCATGACACATTGGACTTTATGTTACTGGGAAAATTTGCTCGATACATACAGTATTTAAATGTGAAAAACACCAAAATGTAACGAAAAATTGCAAAAATTAGCATTTTTCTAAATTTAAATGTATCTGCCTGCAGATAGTAATACCACACACAATTATTGCTAATTAACATCCCCCATATGTCTACTTTAGATTGGCCTCGTTTTTTGAACATCCTTTTATTTTTCTAGGATATTACAAGGCTTAGAACTTTAGCAGCAATTTCTCACATTTTCAAGAAAATTTCAAAAGGCTATTTTTACAGGGGCCAGTTCAGTTGTGAAGCGGCTTTGAGGTCCTTAGATCTTAGAAACCACCAAAAAGTCACCCCATTTTAAAAACTTCACCCCTCAAAGTATTCAAAACAGCATTTAGAAAGTTTCTTAACCCTTTAGACGTTTCACAGGAATTAAACAAAAGTAGAGGTGAAATTTACAAACTAAATTTTTTGTTGTTGCAGAAATTAATTTTTAATCCATTTTTTTTGTAATACAAAGTTTAACCAGAGAAACGCAACTCAATATTTATTGCCCAGGTTCTGCAGTTTTAGGAAATATCTCACATGTGGTCCTAGTGTGCTAATGGACTGAAGCACCGGCCTCAGAAGCAAAGGAGCAACTAGAGGATTTTGGGGTCTCCTTTTTATTAGAATATATTTTAGGCTTCACGTCAGTTTTGAAGGGCTCTTGTGGTACCAAAACAGTGGAAACCCCCCAAAAGTGACCCCATTTGGGAAACTACACCCCTCGAAGGAATTTATTTAGGGGTATAGTGAGAAATTTGACAAGACAGTTTTTTTGCAGAATTTTTTTGGAAGTAGGCTGTGAAAATGAAAATCTACATTCTTTCAAATAAAATGTAGGTTTAGCAAATTTTTTTTTATTTCCAAAAGGACTAAAGGAGAAAAAGCACCGCAACATTTGTAGAGCGATTTCTCCCGAGTAAAACAATACTCCACATGTGGTCATAAACGTCTGTTTGGACACACGGCAGGGCTTAGAAGGGAAAGAGCGCTATTTGACTTTTGGAGCTCAAATTTAGCAGGAATGGTTTGCGGAGGCCATGTCGCATTTGCAAAGCCCCTGAGGGACCAAAACAGTGGAAACCCCCCACAAGTGGCCCCATTTTGGAAACTGCACCCCTTGAGGAAATTATATAGGGGTATAGTGAGCATTTTGACACTGCAGGTTTTTTGCAGAAATTATTGGAAGTAGGCCGTGAAAATGAAAATCTATATTCTTTCAAAGAAAATGTAGGTTTAGCTAATTTTTTCTCATTTCCACAAGGATTAAAGGAGAAAAAGCACCGCATAATTTGTAAAGCAATTTCTCTAGAGTAAAACAATACCCCACATGTGGCAATAAATTGCTGTTTGGACACACGGCAAGGCTTAGAAGGGAAAGAACTCCATTTGGCTTTTTGAGCTCAAATTTAGCAGGAATGGCCAGGACACATTTTCAGAGCCCTTGAGGGGACAAAACAATGAAAACGCCAAAAAAGTGACCCCATTTTGGAAACTACACCCCTTGAAGATCTACGTGTGTGGTGATCATTTTGACCCCCACAGGTGTTTCATAGAATTTATTAGAATTGGGCAGTGAAAATAAAAACAATCCTTTTTCATCAATAAGATGTAGCTTTAGGTCAACATTTTTAATTTTCTCAACAAATAAAGGAAAAAAAGAACCCCCCCCCCCCCAATATTTGTAAAGCAATTTCTCCTGAGTACGGCAATACCCCATTTGTGGTCATAAACTGCTGTTGGGCACATGGCAAGGAACAGAAGAGAAGGAGCGGCATTTCGCTTTTGGAGCCCAGATTTTGCTGGATTGGTTTCTTGACACCATGTCACTTTTGCAAAGCCCCTAAGGTACCAGTACAGTGGAAACTACCCAAAAGTGACTCCATTTGTGATACTACACCCCTTCAGGAATTAATCTAGGGGTGTACTGAGCATTTTGACCCCACAGCTGTTTCATAGATTTTATTTGAATTGGGCAGTGAAAATAAAAATTACATTTTTTTTCCCAATAAGACGTAGCTTTAGCTCAAAAATTTTCATTTTCTCTAAAAATAAAGTAGAAAAAGAACCCAAAATTTGTTAACCAATTTCTCCCGACTACGGCAATACCCCATATGTGGTTATAAACTCATTTTTGGGCACACAGCAGGGCTCAGAAGGGAAGGAGCGCAATTTAGCTTTCGGAGTACAGATTTTGCTGGATTGGTTTCTGGTCGTTATGTCGCATTTGCAAAACCCCTGTGGGACCAAAACAGTGGAAACCCCCCCAAAAGTGATCCCCATTTTGGAAACTACACCCCTCAATGCATTTACATAGTGGTGTAGTGAGCATGTTAACTCTGCAGCTGTTTTGCATAAATTAGTGTGCACTCGATATTGCAGAGTGAAAATGGGATATTTTCCATAGATATGCCAATATGTGGTGCCCAGCTTGTGCCACCATAACAAGACCGCGCTCTAATTATTATGCTGTGTTTCCCGGTTTTAGAATCACCCTACATGGGGCCCTAATCTTTTGCCTGGACATTTGACAGGGCTCATTGCGAGAGTACCATGCAAAATTGAGGCCTAATTTGGCGATTTACACAGAATTGGTTCACAATTGCAGAGGCTCAGATGGGAAATAATAAAATAAACCCCCCAGAAGTGACCCCATTTTAGAAACTACACCCCTTGAGGCATTTAGTAAGGGGTGTAGTGAGCATTTTCCCCCCACAGGTTTTTTCCATAAATAAATGTGCTGCGTATGGTGCAAAGTAAAAATTAAATTTTTTCCCCAGAATTACCAATTCTGTGCCAAGTATGTCGTGCCCAGCTTAGGACACTGTAGACACACACCCCAAAAATTGTTAAAAGGGTTCTCCCGGGTATGGCGTCGCCATATATGTGGAAGTAAACTGCTGTTTGGGCACACTGTAGGGCTCAGATGGGTGGGAGCGCCATTTGGCTTTTGAAGCGTAGATTTTGCTTGGTAGTAGTTTTGTTTGAGTATTACTGGTGTTTCCATTTATAATGTGGGGGTACATGTAAGCTGGGCAGAGTACATCAGGGGCATAGTCAGGTGGCATAATAATGGGGTAAAAAAACAATAAAATGATCCATAGATGTGTGTTACGCAGTGAAGCCATCCTTTCTGCACAGGCCCGTGTCGCACTCATATATGGCGTCCTTTCTTATCCCCCTTTGGTCCACACTCCGCACCTTTGCAGTTTGTGGAATTTTGCTGGGAAGTGTTGTCCTGGTATAATATGGGCACCCTCGCTTCTAGCAGATATGTTTGGGTCCCCCCTTCATGGTTCAATAATTTGAGGGCCCTGATAAATCGTATCTTGAAACAGATGAAATGTTCCCCTCTGATCTGCACAACTGCATGTTTTTAATTCCTGACTTATTGGAGCCATAACTAATTTTATTTTTTCATAGACATAGTGGTATGAGGGCTGTTTTTTTGAGGGACAAGCTGTAGTTATTATTGGTACCATTTTGGGGTACATGCGACTTTTTGATCACCTTTTATCCTATTTTTTGAGAGGCAAGGTGACCAAGAAACAGCAATTCTGCCATAGTTTTTTTAGTTTTTTTTATACAGTGTTCACCATGCGTTATAAATTACATGTTAACTTTATTCTGCGGGTCGGTACGATTCCGGCAATACCTAATTTATGGCACTTTTTTATGTTTTACAACTTTTTGCACAATAAAATTACTTTTGTAAAAAGAATGTATTTTTTCTGTCGCCAAGTTGTGAGAACCAAATATGTATGCTTTATTTATTTTTTTCAATAATAAAGGACTTGATAAGGGAAAAAGGGCGATTGTGTTTTATTTTATTACTTAAAACTTTTATTATATTTTTTACAACTTTTTTTACACTTTACTTTAGTCCCGATAGGGGACTTGAAGGTCCGGACAACTGTCAGATTTTTTTTTCTAATACATTGCACTACCTACGTAGTGCAATGTATTAGATCTGTCAGTCATTCACTGACAGCAAGCCGATTAGGCTTCGCCTCCGAGCGGGGCCTAATCGGCTTCCGTAATGGCAAACAGGAGGCCATTGTTAGGTCTCCTGGTGTCATAGTAGCAGTCGGCAGTTGTGTGATTGCAGGGCACAGCTGCCGATCTGCTAGCAACCACAAAGATCCAGCGATCGGATCTGATCGCTGCATCTGAGGGGTTAATGGCAGGGATCAGCGCTAGCTCCAGTTCCTGCCGTTACATGTGGATGTCAGCTGTAACATAAAGCTGATATCCACTGCTGATGGCTCCGGCTCATCTCCTGAGCCGGCGCCATCTTGCCGGCAGCTACGGAAGCCTTTCAGGCCACGCCTCCGGGCGGAGGCTGGAAGTTTTCCGTGCTAGGCACACCGGGAGGCCACTATTAGGCCTCCGGTTGCCATTGCAGCCACCGACACCCCAGCAATTTCATTGCTGGGGTGTCGATGAGATGCAAACACCTTTAATGTAGCCATCGCTTTTGACGGCTGCATTTAAGGGGTTAATGTCGGGGATCGAAGTTAACGTCGGTCCCGCCGTTACAGCAGGATGTCAGCTGTCAGATACAGCTGACATCCGGGGATGATGGCACCGACTCAGCTTCTGAGCCGGTGCCAAACATTTGGCGTAAGTATACAACATTTTGCGGGAAGCACTGGCTTTCCATGTCGTATACTTACGACAAATTCGGGAAGGGGTTAAATAGCACCATTAGAAAGTACAACTTGTCCCGTAAAAATGAAACCCACACATGGCCGTGTCAACGAAAAAATAAAAAAGTTATTACTCTTGGAAGGCAGGGCGGGAAAAAAAAGCATAAAAACGAAAATCAGTCTGGTCCTCAAAGGGTTAAAGGGCTATTCCAGTTTCTGCGAATAAAAATTATTTTTTGTATAAAGGAAAGATATAACATTTTTCAATATACTTTCTGTATTATTTCCTTACGATTTTAAGATCTCTTCTTGCTGTCATTGAATAGTAATGTACATTTTTTTTTACTTACATTGGATAAAAGTCTGTCAGATGTCAGACCCCAAAATTAAATTCAGACCCCAGACCAGAACCCTAAATTAATTCAGAACCTGATATTAATACTGTCTCTAGACCAGACACCTGAATATATTCAGACCCCTGACTAGACCCCAAATTCAATTAAGACACCAGACCCAGAGCGGCCATTAGTAGTATCTGGGCCCTGTACTGACAAATGGTTAGGGCCCCTTTGGCTCCCAACCTCCATTGTTTACTTTTGGTGGAGACTTGGGTATTCCATGATCCTGCTCCAGTATAATAATTGGGGGATCCCCACACACAGAGCTCCTTGATTTGTGGGTTTATATTGCAGTTCTGTGCTAGAAACAAGTGCTGAATTATCAGAGTGTCTGTATTATTGGATGCCGGATTAAAGGAATTACACTCTATGTTTATATTAACACACAACCTGTAGACATATGAACATTATATACACAACATATATACAGCGTGGCTGCGGGGGAGGGGGGGCTGCTCTGTGTAATGACGGCCATGTGGTGTAATAGAGTATATGGACAGGGGGTGTATAAAGCAGATAGACCCTATAAGTGAGCAGGTGAGAGGGGTAAAGACAAGGAGAATTGTGGGTAAACCAGTGGGCGGACAGGTGTGAAGCTCCACCCCCGCTCTCACCTGTCTTACAGGAAACCTCCGGCCACAGATGAAGACTTCCCAGCGCTCCTGAATCCTCCGCTGCGGTATCTGGGTGACGTCTTTCTGTTCAGGGCTCGGCCGTTTGCTGTACTGACGTCTCCTGCCTCCTAATGCAGAAGCAGGAGGGTCTGTCACACGGGAGGACTTGATGGAGGGGCTGCTCGGTCCTCTGGTCTGGACGCTGCTGTCGTCCCCTCGTCCTCATTTCCATGGAGTGATTGTCACCCCCAGAATCATGGAACTGCTGAATAGTGACGTCACTGGGAGGTCCTGAAGCTCCGGCGTCTGCAGAAATGGAGGGATCGCAGGTCCTTGTGCAGCTTCACTCAGATCCAGATAAGATAAAAGCGCTCTCCTGCAGGAGTGTCCCCATAATCCAGCGCTTTTATTATCTCCCCTGTGGACATGTCCTGGCGTCTTCTTGTTATAGTCACCGGACGTCTGATTTACCCTCTAACACTGAGATGTCGGCTTCTGATCAGAGTTATGGCGCTCTACCTGCCCCCGATATGTCACCTGAATGGCGCCGTTCTGGAGATCCCCCGCTGTCCTCTACTAGGCCGCAGCTGAAGCCGGTAATAACCATGACAACAGAGCAGCGTTGCCATGAGCCACCCAGGAGCTCGTATAGGAAATATTACAACTGCCATTACCAGTGAGCGGAGATATTGGAAGAGATTTATTATTAGTGTCATGAGGAACATTGTACATAATAAATGACTTGTGACGTTTCTCTTCTTTACGACACCTCATGACTGACATTTATATGCACCCCAAAACATTGGACAGCTGCGTGTATGGTAAAATAAAAAAAAGCCCATAGTCCCCTGGAAATTCCCCGCTGCTCCAGCGCCGATGACCCTGTGGTCTCCCGCCAGTCTCTGGTTTATTTCCTCAAAACCTGGACAACCCCTTCATTTGTGAGAATTGAGAACCTCCAAGAAGAAAGGCCGAAATAAAGAGCTTAAAGAGGCTCTGTCACCACGTTATAAGTGGCCTATATTGTACGTGATGTGATCGGCGCTGTAATGTGGATCACAGCAGTGTTTTTTATTTAGAAAAACGATCATTTTTGACGGAGTTATGACCTATATTAGCTTTATGCTAATGAGTCTCTCAATGGACAACTGGGCGTGTTTTACTATATGGCCAAGTGGGCGATCACATCATGTACAAGATAGACCACTTATAATGTGGTGACAGCGCCTCCTTAATGTTTGTCTCATGAAGAACAGCCTCTTCTGCAATCAGGGTATGATCACACGGAGTGTTTTCAGGCGTATTTTGGGGCGTTTACGCATCGAAAAATGCAAGAACGCCTGCAAACATCTGCCCATTGATTTCAATGGGAAATACGGCGTTCTGTTCCAACGGGGCGTTTTTTTACGCCTCGTTTTCCAAAATAAGGGTATTCCTTTAACATGGAATATGCTGCGATCACTTTTTGAGTCATACCTGCCATACCTGCCCACAGGTTGTGTGTGTTATTGCAGCCCTGCCTCTTTTACTACAATGAAGCTGAGCTGCAATACCAGGCACGACCCATGGACAAGTGTGGCGCTGTTTTTGGAAGAAAGCAGCCATGTTTTTCTAATCCTGGACAACTTCTTTAACCCTTCCCTGTCAAGATGGGAATCTCATACGTCCCGGCAGGAAGGCACCTTGGTAGACAAGGACGAAATAAATCAGGAACTAACATGAAGTTTAACCCCTTCCCGACATTTGACGTATCCATACGCCAAAGTCGAGAAGGTGAAGTATGGAACAAGCTCACGGAGTGAACCCGCTCCATACGATGCCGGTGTCGGCTGTATATGACACTCGTGCGCGATCCCGCTTGTTTAACTCGTTAAATGCCGCGGTCAATAGCGACCACAGCATTTAAATCGTTAGAAAGAGGGGGGCGACCCCCTCTAACAGCTCATCACGCCCCCCCGCAATGCAATCGTGGAAAGCGATGGTTGCTATGGCTGCCTGGGGGCCTAATGAAGGCCCCCAGGTCCACCATCTTTGTGCGCCTATTAAGCTATGCCGCAATCGAATTGACCCACAGAATAAAGTTAACATGTTGTTTTAATTGCACAGTGAATTCGGTAAAAACGACGCCCAAAAAACAATGGAGGAATCGCTGTTTTTTTTCATTTTCTACCCCACAATTATTTTTTTTCCCGTTTCCAAGTACATTATATGGCACGATAAACTGCAACTCGCCCTGCAAAAATCAAGCCCTCATAGGACGATATCGACGGGAAAATAAAGACGTTATGGCTTTTGGAAGGTGGGGAGGGAAAAACGAAAATGAAAATCTGAAAAAGGGCTGCGGCGGGAAAGGGTTAAGGACTTGTCCACACGTAATCTTATCCTCACGATGCGTAAAATTTTGGAGCAGAAATTCACCTGCGGTATGTATTTTTCGTACCGCAGAATGTGAATTCCTGCTGCGGAAAGTGGACTGAATTGCTGCAGTAAAAAATGCAGGAAATTTTGCTGTTTTAGGCCCCACCCGTATTTACGGACCCATTTTCTCTGCACTAATCGGCAGCCCCTTCTCTCTATCAGGATAGAGAGAAGGGGCAGCCCTTTCGGTCAGAGTTTCCGCAGCGTTTGAAAGTACAAAAAAGTTCATACGTACCCCGGCCGTTGTCTTGGTGACGCGTCCCTCTCTTGACATCCAGTCCGACCTCCCTGGATGACGCGGCAGTCCATGTGACCGCTGCAGCCTGTGATTGGACTGGAGGTAGAAGAAGAAAAAGCCTAAGTCTACAATCATTTTGTACATTGAAAGAATCCAAAATCAAAACACAGAACTAGAGTGGCATCTAGTGGAGAAACAACAGAATGCAGGAACTCATATTCATATATATACATATATATATATATACATATAAATAAAATAATATTTCTAGAGCAGCCTTTTTTCAGACTGTCCCTAATGCATTCCTCCCAAGTGCCCAATCACAATCCCGCGTAGACCCTGCCGAGTAGGAGCTCTTGCTACGTGAGAGTGGCCACAGATTCATTGTGATTGGGGCACTGTGCTGGTGCTGTTGTGGGAAAGATATTATTGGAGCGTTGTGGGTGAAAACTGGGACTTGGCTATAAGGGTATGTTCACACGTAGTCAACAAAAACGTCTGAAAATCCAGAGCTGTTTTCAAGGGAAAACAGACCCTGCTTTTCAGACGTTTTTTTACCAACTCGCATTTTTCGCTGCGTTTTCACGCCATTTTCGCGGCGTTTTTTACGTCCGTTTTTGGAGCTGTTTTCATTGGAGTCTATGAGAAAACAGCTCCAAAAACGTCCAAAGAAGGGTATGTTCACACGGCGGGGGTCCGTAACGGCTGAAATTACGGGGATGTTTCAGCCTGAAAACATCCCCGTAATTTCAGCAGTACCGGCATGTGCAGGCGCTTGAACGCCGCGTCAATTACGGCCGTAATTAGCGCTGCTATTCATTGGAGTCAATGAATAGCGGCTCCAATTACGGCCAAAGAAGTGACAGGTCACTTCTTCTACGCGGGCGTCTATTTACGCGCCGTCATTTGACAGCGGCGCGTAAATATACGCCTCGTGTGAACAGACAAACGTCTGCCCATTGCTTTCAATGGGCAGATGTTTGTCAGCGCTATTGAGGCGCTATTTTCGGGCGTAATTCGGGGCAAAAACGCCCGATTTACGTCCGTAAATAGGCCGTGTGAACATACCCTTAGGAGTGCAGAGGCAGCAGTCGTATCTGGGTTCCAGTGCCTGAGGCGGCGCAAAGGCCCCTCTATCACATAAGAAGACACCAGTATTATAAATGGCACCTGGTAGGTGGGGGTCCCCGTTACAGATCTCTCAATGGGGCCCATTACACCTGACTAGAACTGTTGTTGCAGCTATCACTGTGACTGTGGTTGGCACTGTTATGGGAGTACTGTGGCTGGCACTGTTATGGGAGCACTGTGGCTGGCACTGTTAGTTATGGGAGTACTGTGGCTGGCATGATTATTGGAGCACTGGCTGGCATGGTTATGGGAGCACTGTGGCTGGCACTGTTATGGGAGCACTGTGGCTGGCACTGTTATGGGAGCACTGTGGCTGGCACTGTTATGGGAGCACTGTGGCTGGCACTGTTATGGGAGCACTGTGGCTGGCACTGTTATGGGAGCACTGTGGCTGGCACTGTTATGGGAGCACTGTGGCTGGCACTGTTATGGGAGCACTGTGGTTGGCACTGTTATGGGAGCACTGGATGGCACTGTTATGGGAGCACTGGTTGGCACTGTTATGGGAGCACTGATTGGCACTGTTATGGGAGCACTGGTTGGCACTGTTATGGGAGCACTGGATGGCACTGTTATGGGAGCACTGGCTGGCACTGTTATGGGAGCACTGTGGCTGGCACTGTTATGGGAGCACTGTGGCTGGCACTGTTATGGGAGCACTGTGGCTGGCACTGTTATGGGAGCACTGTGGCTGGCACTGTTATGGTAGCACTGCGGCTGGCACTGTTATGGGAGCACTGTGGCTGGCACTGTTATGGGAGCACTGTGGCTGGCACTGTTATGGGAGCACTGTGGCTGGCACTGTTATGGGAGCACTGTGGCTGGCACTGTTATGGGAGCACTGTGGCTGGCACTGTTATGGGAGCACTGGTTGGCACGGTTATGCGAGCACTGGTTGGCACTGGTATGGGAGCACTGGTTGGCACTGTTATGTGAGCACTGGATTGCACTGTTATGGGAGCACTGGCTGGCACTGTTATGGGAGCACTGGCTGGCACAGTTATGGGAGCACTGTGGCTGGCACTGTTATGGGAGCACTGTGGCTGGCACTATTATGGGAGCACTGTGGCTGGCACTGTTATGGGAGCACTGTGGCTGGCACTGTTATGGGAGCACTGTGGCTGGCACTGTTATGGGAGCACTGTGGCGGGCACTGTTATGGGAGCACTGTGGCTGGCACTGTTATGGGAGCACTGGATGGCACTGTTATGGGAGCACTGGTTGGCACGGTTATGGGAGTACTGGTTCGCACTGTTATGGGAGCACTGGTTGGCACTGTTATGCGAGCACTGGTTGGCACTGTTATGGGAGCACTGGATGGCACTGTTATGGGAGCACTGTGGCTGGCACTGTTATGGGAGCACTGTGGCTGGCACTGTTATGGGAGCACTGTGGCTGGCACTGTTATGGGAGCACTGTGGTTGGCACTGTGGCTGGCACTGTTATGGGAGCACTGGATGACACTGTTATAGGAGCACTGTAGCTGGCACTGTTATGGGAGTACTGGTTGGCACTGTTATGGGAGCACTGGTTGGCACTGTTATGGGAGCACTGGTTGGCACTGTTATGGGAGCACTGGTTGGCACTGTTATGGGAGCACTGGTTGGCACTGTTATGGGAGCACTGGATGGCACTGTTATGGGAGCACTGGCTGGCACTGTTATGGGAGCACTGTGGCTGGCACTGTTATGGGAGCACTGTGGCTGGCACTGTTATGGGAGCACTGTGGCTGGCACTGTTATGGGAGCACTGTGGCTGGCACTGTTATGGGAGCACTGTGGCTGGCACTGTTATGGGAGCACTGTGGCTGGCACTGTTATGGGAGCACTGTGGCTGGCACTGTTATGGGAGTACTGTGGCTGGCACTGTTATGGGAGCACTGTGGCTGGCACTGTTATGGGAGCACTGTGGCTGGCACTGTTATGGGAGCACTGTGGCTGGCACTGTTATGGGAGCACTGTGGCTGGCACTGTTATGGGAGCACTGGATGGCACTGTTATGGGAGCACTGGTTGGCACGGTTATGGGAGTACTGGTTGGCACTGTTATGGGAGCACTGGTTGGCACTGTTATGCGAGCACTGGTTGGCACTGTTATGGGAGCACTGGATGGCACTGTTATGGGAGCACTGTGGCTGGCACTGTTATGGGAGCACTGTGGCTGGCACTGTTATGGGAGCACTGTGGCTGGCACTGTTATGGGAGCACTGTGGCTGGCACTGTTATGGGAGCACTGTGGCTGGCACTGTTATGGGAGCACTGTGGCTGGCACTGTTATGGGAGCACTGTGGCTGGCACTGTTATGGGAGCACTGTGGCTGGCACTGTTAAGGGAGCACTGGATGGCACTGTTATAGGAGCACTGTAGCTGGCACTGTTATGGGAGTACTGGTTGGCACTATTATGGGAGCACTGGTTGGCACTGTTATGGGAGCACTGGTTGGCACTGTTATGGGAGCACTGGTTGGCACTGTTATGGGAGCACTGGATGGCACTGTTCTGGGAGCACTGGCTGGCAGTGTTATGGGAGCACTGTGGCTGGCACTGTTATGGGAGCACTGTGGCTGGCACTGTTATGGGAGCACTGTGGCTGGCACTGTTAAGGGAGCACTGGATGGCACTGTTATGGGAGCACTGTGGCTGGCACTGTTAAGGGAGCACTGGATGGCACTGTTATGGGAGCACTGGCTGGCACTGTTATGGGAGCACTGTGGCTGGCACTGTTATGGGAGCACTGTGGCTGGCACTGTTATGGGAGAACTGTGGCTGGCACTGTTATGGGAGCACTGTGGCTGGCACTGTTATGGGAGCACTGTGGCTGGCACTGTTATGGGAGCACTGTGGCTGGCACTGTTATGGGAGCACTGTGGCTGGCACTGTTATGGGAGCACTGGATGGCACTGTTATGGGAGCACTGGTTGGCACTGTTATGGGAGCACTGGTTGGCACTGTTATGGGAGCACTGGTTGGCACTGTTATGGGAGCACTGGATGGCACTGTTATGGGAGCACTGGCTGGCACTGTTATGGGAGCACTGTGGCTGGCACTGTTATGGGAGCACTGTGGCTGGCACTGTTATGGGAGCACTGTGGCTGGCACTGTTATGGGAGCACTATGGCTGGCACTGTTATGGGAACACTGTGGCTGGCACTGTTAAGGGAGCACTGGTTGGCACTGTTATGGGAGCACTGGTTGGCACTGTTATGGGAGCACTGGTTGGCACTGTTATGGGAGCACTGGATGGCACTGTTATGGGAGCACTGGCTGGCACTGTTATGGGAGCACTGTGGCTGGCACTGTTATGGGAGCACTGTGGCTGGCACTGTTATGGGAGCACTGTGGCTGGCACTGTTATGGGAGCACTGTGGCTGGCACTGTTATGGGAGCACTGTGGCTGGCACTGTTATGGGAGCACTGTGGCTGGCACTGTTAAGGGAGCACTGGATGGCACTGTTATAGGAGCACTGTAGCTGGCACTGTTATGGGAGTACTGGTTGGCACTATTATGGGAGCACTGGTTGGCACTGTTATGGGAGCACTGGTTGGCACTGTTATGGGAGCACTGGTTGGCACTGTTATGGGAGCACTGGATGGCACTGTTCTGGGAGCACTGGCTGGCACTGTTATGGGAGCACTGTGGCTGGCACTGTTATGGGAGCACTGTGGCTGGCACTGTTATGGGAGCACTGTGGCTGGCACTGTTAAGGGAGCACTGGATGGCACTGTTATGGGAGCACTGTAGCTGACACTGTTATGGGAGTACTGGTTGGCACTGTTATGGGAGCACTTGTTGGCACTGTTATGGGAGCACTGGTTGGCACTGTTATGGGAGCACTGGATGGCACTGTTATGGGAGCACTGGCTGGCACTATTATGGGAGCACTGTGGCTGGCACTGTTATGGGAGCACTGTGGCTGGCACTGTTATGGGAGCACTGTGGCTGGCACTGTTATGGGAGCACTGTGGCTGGCACTGTTATGGGAGCACTGTGGCTGGCACTGTTATGGAAGCACTGTGGCTGGCACTGTTATGGGAGCACTGGTTGGCACTGTTATGGGAGCACTGGTTGGCACTGTTATGGGAGCACTGGTTGGCACTGTTATGGGAGCACTGGATGGCACTGTTATGGGAGCACTGGCTGGCACTGTTATGGGAGCACTGTGGCTGGCACTGTTATGGGAGCACTGTGGCTGGCACTGTTATGGGAGCACTGTGGCTGGCACTGTTATGGGAGCACTATGGCTGGCACTGTTATGGGAACACTGTGGCTGGCACTGTTAAGGGAGCACTGGTTGGCACTGTTATGGGAGCACTGGTTGGCACTGTTATAGGAGCACTGGTTGGCACTGTTATGGGAGAACTGGATGGCACTGTTATGGGAGCACTGGCTGGCACCGTTATGGGAGCACTGTGGCTGGCACTGTTATGGGAGCACTGTGGCTGGCACTGTTATGGGAGCACTGTGGCTGGCACTGTTATGGGAGCACTGTGGCTGGCACTGTTATGGGAGCACTGTGGCTGGCACTGTTATGGGAGCACTGTGGCTGGCACTGTTATGGGAGCACTGTGGCTGGCACTGTTATGGGAGCACTGTGGCTGGCACTGTGGCTGGCATTGTTATGGGAGCACTGTGGCTGGCACTGTTAAGGGAGCACTGGATGACACTGTTATAGGAGCACTGTAGCTGGCACTGTTATGGGAGTACTGGTTGGCACTGTTATGGGAGCACTGGTTGGCACTGTTATGGGAGCACTGGTTGGCACAGTTATGGGAGCACTGGTTGGCACTGTTATGGAAGCACTGGATGGCACTGTTATGGGAGCACTGGCTGGCACTGTTATGGGAGCACTGTGGCTGGCACTGTTATAGGAGCACTGTGGCTGGCACTGTTATGGGAGCACTGTGGCTGGCACTGTTATGGGAGCACTGTGGCTGGCACTGTTATAGGAGCACTGTGGCTGGCACTGTTATGGGAGCACTGTGGCTGGCACTGTTATGGGAGCACTGTGGCTGGCACTGTTATGGGAGCACTGGATGGCACTGTTATGGGAGCACTGGTTGGCACGGTTATGGGAGTACTGGTTGGCACTGTTATGGGAGCACTGGTTGGCACTGTTATGCGAGCACTGGTTGGCACTGTTATGGGAGCACTGGATGGCACTGTTATGGGAGCACTGTGGCTGGCACTGTTATGGGAGCACTGTGGCTGGCACTGTTATGGGAGCACTGTGGCTGGCACTGTTATGGGAGCACTGTGGCTGGCACTGTTATGGGAGCACTGTGGCTGGCACTGTTATGGGAGCACTGTGGCTGGCACTGTTATGGGAGCACTGTGGCTGGCACTGTTATGGGAGCACTGTGGCTGGCACTGTTAAGGGAGCACTGGATGACACTGTTATAGGAGCACTGTAGCTGGCACTGTTATGGGAGCACTGGTTGGCACTATTATGGGAGCACTGGTTGGCACTGTTATGGGAGCACTGGTTGGCACTGTTATGGGAGCACTGGTTGGCACTGTTATGGGAGCACTGGTTGGCACTGTTATGGGAGCACTGGATGGCACTGTTATGGGAGCACTGGCTGGCACTGTTATGGGAGCACTGTGGCTGGCACTGTTATGGGAGCACTGTGGCTGGCACTGTTATGGGAGCACTGTTATGGGAGCACTGTTATGGGAGTACTGGTTGGCACTGTTATGGGAGCACTGGTTGGCACTGTTATGGGAGCACTGGTTGGCACTGTTATGGGAGCACTGGATGGCACTGTTATGGGAGCACTGGCTGGCACTGTTATGGGAGCACTGTGGCTGGCACTGTTATGGGAGCACTGTGGCTGGCACTGTTATTGGAGCACTGTGGCTGGCACTGTTATGGGAGCACTGTGGCTGGCACTGTTATGGGAGCACTGTGGCTGGCACTGTTATGGGAGCACTGTGGCTGGCACTGTTATGGGAGCACTGTGGCTGGCACTGTTATGGGAGCACTGTGGCTGGCACTGCTATGGGAGCACTGTGGCTGGCACTGTTATGGGAGCACTGTGGCTGGCACTGTTATGGGAGCACTGTGGCTGGCACTGTTATGGGAGCACTGTGGCTGGCACTGTTATGGGAGCACTGTGGCTGGCACTGTTATGGGAGCACTGTGGCTGGCACTGTTATGGGAGCACTGTGGCTGGCACTGTTATGGGAGCACTGTGGCTGGCACTGTTATGGGAGCACTGGATGGCACTGTTATGGGAGCACTGGTTGGCACGGTTATGGGAGCACTGTGGCTGGCACTGTTATGGGAGCACTGTGGCTGGAACTGTTATGGGAGCATTGTAGCTGGCACTGTTATGGGAGCACTGTGGCTGGCACTGTTATGGGAGCACTGTGGCTGGCACTGTTAAGGGAGCACTGGATGGCACTGTTATAGGAGCACTGTAGCTGGCACTGTTATGGGAGTACTGGTTGGCACTATTATGGGAGCACTGGTTGGCACTGTTATGGGAGCACTGGTTGGCACTGTTATGGGAGCACTGGTTGGCACTGTTATGGGAGCACTGGATGGCACTGTTCTGGGAGCACTGGTTGGCACTGTTATGGGAGCACTGTGGCTGGCACTGTTATGGGAGCACTGTGGCTGGCACTGTTATGGGAGCACTGTGGCTGGCACGGTTATGGGAGCACTGTGGCTGGCACTGTTAAGGGAGCACTGGATGGCACTGTTATGGGAGCACTGTAGCTGACACTGTTATGGGAGTACTGGTTGGCACTGTTATGGGAGCACTTGTTGGCACTGTTATGGGAGCACTGGTTGGCACTGTTATGGGAGCACTGGATGGCACTGTTATGGGAGCACTGGCTGGCACTGTTATGGGAGCACTGTGGCTGGCACTGTTATGGGAGCACTGTGGCTGGCACTGTTATGGGAGCACTGTGGCTGGCACTGTTA
This sequence comes from Rhinoderma darwinii, assembly GCF_050947455.1. NCBI lineage: Eukaryota > Metazoa > Chordata > Amphibia > Anura > Rhinodermatidae > Rhinoderma > Rhinoderma darwinii. Next base: position 3,438,183 of record NW_027464249.1, read on the forward strand.
TGGGAGCACTGTGGCTGGCACTGTTATGGGAGCACTGTGGCAGGCACTGTTATGGGAGCACAGTGGCTGGCACTGTTATGGGAGCACTGGATGGCACTGTTATGGGAGCACTGGTTGGCACTGTTATGGGAGCACTGGTTGGCACTGTTATGGGAGCACTGGTTGGCACTGTTATGGGAGCACTGGATGGCACTGTTATGGGAGCACTGGCTGGCACTGTTATGGGAGCACTGTGTCTGGCACTGTTATGGGAGCACTGTGGCTGGCACTGTTATGGGAGCACTGTGGCTGGCACTGTTATGGGAGCACTATGGCTGGCACTGTTATGGGAACACTGTGGCTGGCGCTGTTAAGGGAGCACTGGATGGCACTGTTATGGGAGCACTGTGGCTGGCACTGTTATGGGAGCACTGTGGCTGGCACTGTTATGGGAGCACTGTTATGGGAGTACTGGTTGGCACTGTTATGGGAGCACTGGTTGGCACTGTTATGGGAGCACTGGATGGCACTGTTATGGGAGCACTGTGGCTGGCACTGTTAAGGGAGCACTGGATGACACTGTTATAGGAGCACTGTAGCTGGCACTGTTATGGGAGTACTGGTTGGCACTATTATGGGAGCACTGGTTGGCACTGTTATGGGAGCACTGGTTGGCACTGTTATGGGAGCACTGTGGCTGGCACTGTTATGGGAGCACTGTGGCTGGCACTGTTATGGGAGCACTGTGGCTGGCACTGTTATGGGAGCACTATGGCTGGCACTGTTATGGGAACACTGTGGCTGGCACTGTTAAGGGAGCACTGGATGGCACTGTTATGGGAGCACTGTAGCTGGCACTGTTATGGGAGTACTGGTTGGCACTGTTATGGGAGCACTGGTTGGCACTGTTATGGGAGCACTGGTTGGCACTGTTATGGGAGTACTGGATGGCACTGTTATGGGAGCACTGGCTGGCACTGTTATGGGAGCACTGTGGCTGGCACTGTTATGGGAGCACTGTGGCTGGCACTGTTATGGGAGCACTGTGGCTGGCACTGTTATGGGAGCACTGTGGCTGGCACTGTTATGGGAGCACTGTGGCTGGCACTGTTATGGGAGCACTGTGGCTGGCACTGTTATGGGAGCACTGTGGCTGGCACTGTTATGGGAGCACTGTGGCTGGCACTGTTATGGGAGCACTGTGGCTGGCACTGTGGCTGGCACTGTTATGGGAGCACTGTGGCTGGCACTGTTAAGGGAGCACTGGATGACACTGTTATAGGAGCACTGTAGCTGGCACTGTTATGGGAGTACTGGTTGGCACTGTTATGGGAGCACTGGTTGGCACTGTTATGGGAGCACTGGTTGGCACTGTTATGGGAGCACTGGATGGCACTGTTATGGGAGCACTGGCTGGCACTGTTATGGGAGCACTGTGGCTGGCACTGTTATAGGAGCACTGTGGCTGGCACTGTTATGGGAGCACTGTGGCTGGCACTGTTATGGGAGCACTGTGGCTGGCACTGTTATGGGAGCACTGTGGCTGGCACTGTTATGGGAGCACTGTGGCTGGCACTGTTATGGGAGCACTGTGGCTGGCACTGTTATGGGAGCACTGTGGCTGGCACTGTTATGGGAGCACTGGATGGCACTGTTATGGGAGCACTGGTTGGCACGGTTATGGGAGTACTGGTTGGCACTGTTATGGGAGCACTGGTTGGCACTGTTATGCGAGCACTGGTTGGCACTGTTATGGGAGCACTGGATGGCACTGTTATGGGAGCACTGTGGCTGGCACTGTTATGGGAGCACTGTGGCTGGCACTGTTATGGGAGCACTGTGGCTGGCACTGTTATGGGAGCACTGTGGCTGGCACTGTTATGGGAGCACTGTGGCTGGCACTGTTATGGGAGCACTGTGGCTGGCACTGTTATGGGAGCACTGTGGCTGGCACTGTTATGGGAGCACTGTGGCTGGCACTGTTATGGGAGCACTGTGGCTGGCACTGTTATGGGAGCACTGTGGCTGGCACTGTTATGGGAGCACTGTGGCTGGCACTGTTATGGGAGCACTGTGGCTGGCACTGTTATGGGAGCACTGGATGGCACTGTTATGGGAGCACTGGTTGGCACGGTTATGGGAGCACTGTGGCTGGCACTGTTATGGGAGCACTGTGGCTGGAACTGTTATGGGAGCACTGTGGCTGGCACTGTTAAGGGAGCACTGGATGGCACTGTTATAGGAGCACTGTAGCTGGCACTGTTATGGGAGTACTGGTTGGCACTATTATGGGAGCACTGGTTGGCACTGTTATGGGAGCACTGGTTGGCACTGTTATGGGAGCACTGGTTGGCACTGTTATGGGAGCACTGGATGGCACTGTTCTGGGAGCACTGGCTGGCACTGTTATGGGAGCACTGTGGCTGGCACTGTTATGGGAGCACTGTGGCTGGCACTGTTATGGGAGCACTGTGGCTGGCACTGTTAAGGGAGCACTGGATGGCACTGTTATGGGAGCACTGTGGCTGGCACTGTTAAGGGAGCACTGGATGGCACTGTTATGGGAGCACTGGCTGGCACTGTTATGGGAGCACTGTGGCTGGCACTGTTATGGGAGCACTGTGGCTGGCACTGTTATGGGAGAACTGTGGCTGGCACTGTTATGGGAGCACTGTGGCTGGCACTGTTATGGGAGCACTGTGGCTGGCACTGTTATGGGAGCACTGTGGCTGGCACTGTTATGGGAGCACTGTGGCTGGCACTGTTATGGGAGCACTGGATGGCACTGTTATGGGAGCACTGGTTGGCACTGTTATGGGAGCACTGGTTGGCACTGTTATGGGAGCACTGGTTGGCACTGTTATGGGAGCACTGGATGGCACTGTTATGGGAGCACTGGCTGGCACTGTTATGGGAGCACTGTGGCTGGCACTGTTATGGGAGCACTGTGGCTGGCACTGTTATGGGAGCACTGTGGCTGGCACTGTTATGGGAGCACTATGGCTGGCACTGTTATGGGAACACTGTGGCTGGCACTGTTAAGGGAGCACTGGTTGGCACTGTTATGGGAGCACTGGTTGGCACTGTTATGGGAGCACTGGTTGGCACTGTTATGGGAGCACTGGATGGCACTGTTATGGGAGCACTGGCTGGCACTGTTATGGGAGCACTGTGGCTGGCACTGTTATGGGAGCACTGTGGCTGGCACTGTTATGGGAGCACTGTGGCTGGCACTGTTATGGGAGCACTGTGGCTGGCACTGTTATGGGAGCACTGTGGCTGGCACTGTTATGGGAGCACTGTGGCTGGCACTGTTAAGGGAGCACTGGATGGCACTGTTATAGGAGCACTGTAGCTGGCACTGTTATGGGAGTACTGGTTGGCACTATTATGGGAGCACTGGTTGGCACTGTTATGGGAGCACTGGTTGGCACTGTTATGGGAGCACTGGTTGGCACTGTTATGGGAGCACTGGATGGCACTGTTCTGGGAGCACTGGCTGGCACTGTTATGGGAGCACTGTGGCTGGCACTGTTATGGGAGCACTGTGGCTGGCACTGTTATGGGAGCACTGTGGCTGGCACTGTTAAGGGAGCACTGGATGGCACTGTTATGGGAGCACTGTAGCTGACACTGTTATGGGAGTACTGGTTGGCACTGTTATGGGAGCACTTGTTGGCACTGTTATGGGAGCACTGGTTGGCACTGTTATGGGAGCACTGGATGGCACTGTTATGGGAGCACTGGCTGGCACTGTTATGGGAGCACTGTGGCTGGCACTGTTATGGGAGCACTGTGGCTGGCACTGTTATGGGAGCACTGTGGCTGGCACTGTTATGGGAGCACTGTGGCTGGCACTGTTATGGGAGCACTGTGGCTGGCACTGTTATGGGAGCACTGTGGCTGGCACTGTTATGGAAGCACTGTGGCTGGCACTGTTATGGGAGCACTGGTTGGCACTGTTATGGGAGCACTGGTTGGCACTGTTATGGGAGCACTGGTTGGCACTGTTATGGGAGCACTGGATGGCACTGTTATGGGAGCACTGGCTGGCACTGTTATGGGAGCACTGTGGCTGGCACTGTTATGGGAGCACTGTGGCTGGCACTGTTATGGGAGCACTGTGGCTGGCACTGTTATGGGAGCACTATGGCTGGCACTGTTATGGGAACACTGTGGCTGGCACTGTTAAGGGAGCACTGGTTGGCACTGTTATGGGAGCACTGGTTGGCACTGTTATAGGAGCACTGGTTGGCACTGTTATGGGAGCACTGGATGGCACTGTTATGGGAGCACTGGCTGGCACTGTTATGGGAGCACTGTGGCTGGCACTGTTATGGGAGCACTGTGGCTGGCACTGTTATGGGAGCACTGTGGCTGGCACTGTTATGGGAGCACTGTGGCTGGCACTGTTATGGGAGCACTGTGGCTGGCACTGTTATGGGAGCACTGTGGCTGGCACTGTTATGGGAGCACTGTGGCTGGCACTGTTATGGGAGCACTGTGGCTGGCACTGTGGCTGGCATTGTTATGGGAGCACTGTGGCTGGCACTGTTAAGGGAGCACTGGATGACACTGTTATAGGAGCACTGTAGCTGGCACTGTTATGGGAGTACTGGTTGGCACTGTTATGGGAGCACTGGTTGGCACTGTTATGGGAGCACTGGTTGGCACAGTTATGGGAGCACTGGTTGGCACTGTTATGGGAGCACTGGATGGCACTGTTATGGGAGCACTGGCTGGCACTGTTATGGGAGCACTGTGGCTGGCACTGTTATAGGAGCACTGTGGCTGGCACTGTTATGGGAGCACTGTGGCTGGCACTGTTATGGGAGCACTGTGGCTGGCACTGTTATAGGAGCACTGTGGCTGGCACTGTTATGGGAGCACTGTGGCTGGCACTGTTATGGGAGCACTGTGGCTGGCACTGTTATGGGAGCACTGGATGGCACTGTTATGGGAGCACTGGTTGGCACGGTTATGGGAGTACTGGTTGGCACTGTTATGGGAGCACTGGTTGGCACTGTTATGCGAGCACTGGTTGGCACTGTTATGGGAGCACTGGATGGCACTGTTATGGGAGCACTGTGGCTGGCACTGTTATGGGAGCACTGTGGCTGGCACTGTTATGGGAGCACTGTGGCTGGCACTGTTATGGGAGCACTGTGGCTGGCACTGTTATGGGAGCACTGTGGCTGGCACTGTTATGGGAGCACTGTGGCTGGCACTGTTATGGGAGCACTGTGGCTGGCACTGTTATGGGAGCACTGTGGCTGGCACTGTTAAGGGAGCACTGGATGACACTGTTATAGGAGCACTGTAGCTGGCACTGTTATGGGAGTACTGGTTGGCACTATTATGGGAGCACTGGTTGGCACTGTTATGGGAGCACTGGTTGGCACTGTTATGGGAGCACTGGTTGGCACTGTTATGGGAGCACTGGTTGGCACTGTTATGGGAGCACTGGATGGCACTGTTATGGGAGCACTGGCTGGCACTGTTATGGGAGCACTGTGGCTGGCACTGTTATGGGAGCACTGTGGCTGGCACTGTTATGGGAGCACTGTTATGGGAGCACTGTTATGGGAGTACTGGTTGGCACTGTTATGGGAGCACTGGTTGGCACTGTTATGGGAGCACTGGTTGGCACTGTTATGGGAGCACTGGATGGCACTGTTATGGGAGCACTGGCTGGCACTGTTATGGGAGCACTGTGGCTGGCACTGTTATGGGAGCACTGTGGCTGGCACTGTTATTGGAGCACTGTGGCTGGCACTGTTATGGGAGCACTGTGGCTGGCACTGTTATGGGAGCACTGTGGCTGGCACTGTTATGGGAGCACTGTGGCTGGCACTGTTATGGGAGCACTGTGGCTGGCACTGTTATGGGAGCACTGTGGCTGGCACTGCTATGGGAGCACTGTGGCTGGCACTGTTATGGGAGCACTGTGGCTGGCACTGTTATGGGAGCACTGTGGCTGGCACTGTTATGGGAGCACTGTGGCTGGCACTGTTATGGGAGCACTGTGGCTGGCACTGTTATGGGAGCACTGTGGCTGGCACTGTTATGGGAGCACTGTGGCTGGCACTGTTATGGGAGCACTGTGGCTGGCACTGTTATGGGAGCACTGGATGGCACTGTTATGGGAGCACTGGTTGGCACGGTTATGGGAGCACTGTGGCTGGCACTGTTATGGGAGCACTGTGGCTGGAACTGTTATGGGAGCATTGTAGCTGGCACTGTTATGGGAGTGCTGGTTGGCACTGTTATGGGAGCACTGGTTGGCACTGTTATGGGAGCACTGGTTGGCACTGTTATGGGAGCACTGTGGCTGGCACTGTTATGGGAGCACTGTGGTTGGCACTGTTATGGGAGCACTGTGGCTGGCACTGCTATGGGAGCACTGTGGCTGGCACTGTTATGGGATCACTGTGGCTGGCACTGTTATGGGAGCACTGTGGCTGGCACTGTTATGGGAGCACTGTGGCTGGCACTGTTATGGGAGCACTGTGGCTGGCACTGTTATGGGAGCACTGTGGCTGGCACTGTTATGGGAGCACTGTGGCTGGCACTGTTATGGGAGCACTGTGGCTGGCACTGTTAAGGGAGCACTGGATGGCACTGTTATAGGAGCACTGTAGCTGGCACTGTTATGGGAGTACTGGTTGGCACTATTATGGGAGCACTGGTTGGCACTGTTATGGGAGCACTGGTTGGCACTGTTATGGGAGCACTGGTTGGCACTGTTATGGGAGCACTGGATGGCACTGTTCTGGGAGCACTGGTTGGCACTGTTATGGGAGCACTGTGGCTGGCACTGTTATGGGAGCACTGTGGCTGGCACTGTTATGGGAGCACTGTGGCTGGCACGGTTATGGGAGCACTGTGGCTGGCACTGTTAAGGGAGCACTGGATGGCACTGTTATGGGAGCACTGTAGCTGACACTGTTATGGGAGTACTGGTTGGCACTGTTATGGGAGCACTTGTTGGCACTGTTATGGGAGCACTGGTTGGCACTGTTATGGGAGCACTGGATGGCACTGTTATGGGAGCACTGGCTGGCACTGTTATGGGAGCACTGTGGCTGGCACTGTTATGGGAGCACTGTGGCTGGCACTGTTATGGGAGCACTGTGGCTGGCACTGTTATGGGAGCACTGTGGCTGGCACTGTTATGGGAGCACTGTGGCTGGCACTGTTATGGGAGCACAGTGGCTGGCACTGTTATGGGAGCACTGGATGGCACTGTTATGGGAGCACTGGTTGGCACTGTTATGGGAGCACTGGTTGGCACTGTTATGGGAGCACTGGTTGGCACTGTTATGGGAGCACTGGATGGCACTGTTATGGGAGCACTGGCTGGCACTGTTATGGGAGCACTGTGTCTGGCACTGTTATGGGAGCACTGTGGCTGGCACTGTTATGGGAGCACTGTGGCTGGCACTGTTATGGGAGCACTATGGCTGGCACTGTTATGGGAACACTGTGGCTGGCGCTGTTAAGGGAGCACTGGATGGCACTGTTATGGGAGCACTGTGGCTGGCACTGTTATGGGAGCACTGTGGCTGGCACTGTTATGGGAGCACTGTTATGGGAGTACTGGTTGGCACTGTTATGGGAGCACTGGTTGGCACTGTTATGGGAGCACTGGATGGCACTGTTATGGGAGCACTGTGGCTGGCACTGTTAAGGGAGCACTGGATGACACTGTTATAGGAGCACTGTAGCTGGCACTGTTATGGGAGTACTGGTTGGCACTATTATGGGAGCACTGGTTGGCACTGTTATGGGAGCACTGGTTGGCACTGTTATGGGAGCACTGTGGCTGGCACTGTTATGGGAGCACTGTGGCTGGCACTGTTATGGGAGCACTGTGGCTGGCACTGTTATGGGAGCACTATGGCTGGCACTGTTATGGGAACACTGTGGCTGGCACTGTTAAGGGACCACTGGATGGCACTGTTATGGGAGCACTGTAGCTGGCACTGTTATGGGAGTACTGGTTGGCACTGTTATGGGAGCACTGGTTGGCACTGTTATGGGAGCACTGGTTGGCACTGTTATGGGAGCACTGGATGGCACTGTTATGGGAGCACTGGCTGGCACTGTTATGGGAGCACTGTGGCTGGCACTGTTATGGGAGCACTGTGGCTGGCACTGTTATGGGAGCACTGTGGCTGGCACTGTTATGGGAGCACTGTGGCTGGCACTGTTATGGGAGCACTGTGGCTGGCACTGTTATGGGAGCACTGTGGCTGGCACTGTTATGGGAGCACTGTGGCTGGCACTGTTATGGGAGCACTGTGGCTGGCACTGTGGCTGGCACTGTTATGGGAGCACTGTGGCTGGCACTGTTAAGGGAGCACTGGATGACACTGTTATAGGAGCACTGTAGCTGGCACTGTTATGGGAGTACTGGTTGGCACTGTTATGGGAGCACTGGTTGGCACTGTTATGGGAGCACTGGTTGGCACTGTTATGGGAGCACTGGATGGCACTGTTATGGGAGCACTGGCTGGCACTGTTATGGGAGCACTGTGGCTGGCACTGTTATAGGAGCACTGTGGCTGGCACTGTTATGGGAGCACTGTGGCTGGCACTGTTATGGGAGCACGGTGGCTGGCACTGTTATGGGAGCACTGTGGCTGGCACTGTTATGGGAGCACTGTGGCTGGCACTGTTATGGGAGCACTGTGGCTGGCACTGTTATGGGAGCACTGTGGCTGGCACTGTTATGGGAGCACTGGATGGCACTGTTATGGGAGCACTGGTTGGCACGGTTATGGGAGTACTGGTTGGCACTGTTATGGGAGCACTGGTTGGCACTGTTATGCGAGCACTGGTTGGCACTGTTATGGGAGCACTGGATGGCACTGTTTTGGGAGCACTGTGGCTGGCACTGTTATGGGAGCACTGTGGCTGGCACTGTTATGGGAGCACTGTGGCTGGCACTGTTATGGGAGCACTGTGGCTGGCACTGTTATGGGAGCACTGTGGCTGGCACTGTTATGGGAGCACTGTGGCTGGCACTGTTATGGGAGCAATGTGGCTGGCACTGTTATGGGAGCACTGTGGCTGGCACTGTTATGGGAGCACTGTGGCTGGCACTGTTATGGGAGCACTGTGGCTGGCACTGTTATGGGAGCACTGTGGCTGGCACTGTTATGGGAGCACTGTGGCTGGCACTGTTATGGGAGCACTGGATGGCACTGTTATGGGAGCACTGGTTGGCACGGTTATGGGAGCACTGTGGCTGGCACTGTTATGGGAGCACTGTGGCTGGAACTGTTATGGGAGCATTGTAGCTGGCACTGTTATGGGAGTGCTGGTTGGCACTGTTATGGGAGCACTGGTTGGCACTGTTATGGGAGCACTGGTTGGCACTGTTATGGGAGCACTGTGGCTGGCACTGTTATGGGAGCACTGTGGTTGGCACTGTTATGGGAGCACTGTGGCTGGCACTGTTATGGGAGCACTGTGGCTGGCACTGTTATGGGATCACTGTGGCTGGCACTGTTATGGGAGCACTGTGGCTGGCACTGTTATGGGAGCACTGTGGCTGGCACTGTTATGGGAGCACTGTGGCTGGCACTGTTATGGTAGCACTGTGGCTGGCACTGTTATGGGAGCACTGTGGCTGGCACTGTTATGGGAGCACTGTGGCTGGCACTGTTATGGGAGCACTGTGGCTGGCACTGTTATGGGAGCACTGTGGCTGGCACTGTTATGGGAGCACTTTGGCTGGCACTGTTATGGGAGCACTGTGGCTGGCACTGTTATGGGAGCACTGTGGCTGGCACTGTTATGGAAGCACTGTGGCTGGCACTGTTATGGGAGCACTGTGGCCGGCACTGTTATGGGAGCACTGTGGCTGGCACTGTTATGGGAGCACTGTGGCTGGCACTGTTATGGGAGCACTGTGGCTGGCACTGTTATGGGAGCACTGTGGCTGGCACTGTTATGGGAGCACTGTGGCTGGCACTGTTATGGGAGCACTGTGGCTGGCACTGTTAAGGGAGCACTGGATGACACTGTTATAGGAGCACTTTGGCTGGCACTGTTATGGGAGCACTGGTTGGCACTGTTATGGGAGCACTTGTTGGCACTGTTATGGGAGCACTGGATGGCACTGTTATGGGAGCACTGGCTGGCACTGTTATGGGAGCACTGTGGCTGGCACTGTTATGGGAGCACTGTGGCTGGCACTGTTATGGGAGCACTGTTATGGGAGCACTGTTATGGGAGTACTGGTTGGCACTGTTATGGGAGCACTGGATGGCACTGTTATGGGAGCACTGTGGCTGGCACTGTTAAGGGAGCACTGAATGACACTGTTATAGGAGCACTGTAGCTGGCACTGTTATGGGAGTACTGGTTGGCACTATTATGGGAGCACTGGTTGGCACTGTTATGGGAGCACTGGTTGGCACTGTTATGGGAGCACTGGTTGGCACTGTTATGGGAGCACTGGATGGCACTGTTATGGGGGCACTGGCTGGCACTGTTATGGGAGCACTGTGGCTGGCACTGTTTTGGGAGCACTGAGGCTGGCACTGTTATGGGAGCACTGGTTGGCACTGTTATGGGAGCACTGGCTGGCACTGTTATGGGAGCACTGTGGCTGGCACTGTTATGGGAGCACTGTGGCTGGCACTGTTATGGGAGCACTGTGGCTGGCACTGTTATGGGAGCACTGTGGCTGGCACTGTTATGGGAGCACTGTGGCTGGCACTGTTATGGGAGCACTGTGGCTGGCACTGTTATGGGAGCACTGGATGGCACTGTTATGGGAGCACTGGTTGGCACGGTTATGGGAGCACTGGTTGGCACTGTTATGGGAGCACTGGATGGCACTGTTATGGGAGCACTGGCTGGCACTGTTATGGGAGCACTGTGGCTGGCACTGTTATGGGAGCACTGTGGCTGGCACTGTTATGGGAGCACTGGATGGCACTGTTATGGGAGCACTGGTTGGCACGGTTATGGGAGCACTGTGGCTGGCACTGTTATGGGAGCACTGTGGCTGGAACTGTTATGGGAGCATTGTAGCTGGCACTGTTATGGGAGTGCTGGTTGGCACTGTTATGGGAGCACTGGTTGGCACTGTTATGGGAGCACTGGTTGGCACTGTTATGGGAGCACTGTGGCAGGCACTGTTATGGGAGCACTGTGGTTGGCACTGTTATGGGAGCACTGTGGCTGGCACTGTTATGGGAGCACTGTGGCTGGCACTGTTATGGGATCACTGTGGCTGGCACTGTTATGGGAGCACTGTGGCTGGCACTGTTATGGGAGCACTGTGTCTGGCACTGTTATGGGAGCACTGTGTCTGGCACTGTTATGGGAGCACTGTGGCTGGCACTGTTATGGGAGCACTGTGGCTGGCACTGTTATGGGAGCACTGTGGCTGGCACTGTTATGGGAGCACTGTGGCTGGCACTGTTATGGGAGCACTGTGGCTGGCACTGTTATGGGAGCACTTTGGCTGGCACTGTTATGGGAGCACTGTGGCTGGCACTGTTATGGGAGCACTGTGGCTGGCACTGTTATGGAAGCACTGTGGCTGGCACTGTTATGGGAGCACTGTGGCTGGCACTGTTATGGGAGCACTGTGGCTGGCACTGTTATGGGAGCACTGTGGCTGGCACTGTTATGGGAGCACTGTGGCTGGCACTTTTATGGGAGCACTGTGGCTGGCACTGTTATGGGAGCACTGTGGCTGGCACTGTTATGGGAGCACTGTGGCTGGCACTGTTAAGGGAGCACTGGATGACACTGTTATAGGAGCACTGTAGCTGGCACTGTTATGGGAGCACTGTGGCTGGCACTGTTATGGGAGCACTGTGGCTGGCACTGTTATGGGAGCACTGTGGCTGGCACTGTTATGGGAGCACTGTGGCTGGCACTGTTATGGGAGCACTGTGGCTGGCACTGTTATGGGAGCACTGTGGCTGGCACTGTGGCTGGCACTGTTATGGGAGCACTGTGGCTGGCACTGTTAAGGGAGCACTGGATGACACTGTTATAGGAGCACTGTAGCTGGCACTGTTATGGGAGTACTGGTTGGCACTGTTATGGGAGCACTGGTTGGCACTGTTATGGGAGCACTGGTTGGCACTGTTATGGGAGCACTGGTTGGCACTGTTATGGGAGCACTGGATGGCACTGTTATGGGAGCACTGGCTGGCACTGTTATGGGAGCACTGTGGCTGGCACTGTTATAGGAGCACTGTGGCTGGCACTGTTATGGGAGCACTGTGGCTGGCACTGTTATGGGAGCACTGTGGCTGGCACTGTTATGGGAGCACTGTGGCTGGCACTGTTATGGGAGCACTGTGGCTGGCACTGTTATGGGAGCACTGTGGCTGGCACTGTTATGGGAGCACTGGATGGCACTGTTATGGGAGCACTGGTTGGCACGGTTATGGGAGTACTGGTTGGCACTGTTATGGGAGCACTGGTTGGCACTGTTATGCGAGCACTGGTTGGCACTGTTATGGGAGCACTGGATGGCACTGTTATGGGAGCACTGTGGCTGGCACTGTTATGGGAGCACTGTGGCTGGCACTGTTATGGGAGCACTGTGGCTGGCACTGTTATGGGAGCACTGTGGCTGGCACTGTTATGGGAGCACTGTGGCTGGCACTGTTATGGGAGCACTGTGGCTGGCACTGTTATGGGAGCACTGTGGCTGGCACTGTTATGGGAGCACTGTGGCTGGCACTGTTATGGGAGCACTGTGGCTGGCACTGTTATGGGAGCACTGTGGCTGGCACTGTTATGGGAGCACTGGATGGCACTGTTATGGGAGCACTGGTTGGCACGGTTATGGGAGCACTGTGGCTGGCACTGTTATGGGAGCACTGTGGCTGGAACTGTTATGGGAGCATTGTAGCTGGCACTGTTATGGGAGTGCTGGTTGGCACTGTTATGGGAGCACTGGTTGGCACTGTTATGGGAGCAATGGTTGGCACTGTTATGGGAGCACTGTGGCTGGCACTGTTATGGGAGCACTGTGGTTGGCACTGTTATGGGAGCACTGTGGCTGGCACTGTTATGGGAGCACTGTGGCTGGCACTGTTATGGGATCACTGTGGCTGGCACTGTTATGGGAGCACTGTGGCTGGCACTGTTATGGGAGCACTGTGGCTGGCACTGTGGCTGGCACTGTTATGGGAGCACTGTGGCTGGCACTGTTAAGGGAGCACTGGATGACACTGTTATAGGAGCACTGTAGCTGGCACTGTTATGGGAGTACTGGTTGGCACTGTTATGGGAGCACTGGTTTGCACTGTTATGGGAGCACTGGTTGGCACTGTTATGGGAGCACTGGTTGGCACTGTTATGGGAGCACTGGATGGCACTGTTATGGGAGCACTGGCTGGCACTGTTATGGGAGCACTGTGGCTGGCACTGTTATAGGAGCACTGTGGCTGGCACTGTTATGGGAGCACTGTGGCTGGCACTGTTATGGGAGCACTGTGGCTGGCACTGTTATGGGAGCACTGTGGCTGGCACTGTTATGGGAGCACTGTGGCTGGCACTGTTATGGGAGCACTGTGGCTGGCACTGTTATGGGAGCACTGGATGGCACTGTTATGGGAGCACTGGTTGGCACGGTTATGGGAGTACTGGTTGGCACTGTTATGGGAGCACTGGTTGGCACTGTTATGCGAGCACTGGTTGGCACTGTTATGGGAGCACTGGATGGCACTGTTATGGGAGCACTGTGGCTGGCACTGTTATGGGAGCACTGTGGCTGGCACTGTTATGGGAGCACTGTGGCTGGCACTGTTATGGGAGCACTGTGGCTGGCACTGTTATGGGAGCACTGTGGCTGGCACTGTTATGGGAGCACTGTGGCTGGCACTGTTATGGGAGCACTGTGGCTGGCACTGTTATGGGAGCACTGTGGCTGGCACTGTTATGGGAGCACTGTGGCTGGCACTGTTATGGGAGCACTGTGGCTGGCACTGTTATGGGAGCACTGGATGGCACTGTTATGGGAGCACTGGTTGGCACGGTTATGGGAGCACTGTGGCTGGCACTGTTATGGGAGCACTGTGGCTGGAACTGTTATGGGAGCATTGTAGCTGGCACTGTTATGGGAGTGCTGGTTGGCACTGTTATGGGAGCACTGGTTGGCACTGTTATGGGAGCAATGGTTGGCACTGTTATGGGAGCACTGTGGCTGGCACTGTTATGGGAGCACTGTGGTTGGCACTGTTATGGGAGCACTGTGGCTGGCACTGTTATGGGAGCACTGTGGCTGGCACTGTTATGGGATCACTGTGGCTGGCACTGTTATGGGAGCACTAAGGCTGGCACTGTTATGGGAGCACTGTGGCTGGCACTGTTATGGGAGCACTGTGGCTGGCACTGTTATGGGAGCACTGTGGCTGGCACTGTTATGGGAGCACTGTGGCTGGCACTGTTATGGGAGCACTGTGGCTGGCACTGTTATGGGAGCACTGTGGCTGGCACTGTTATGGGAGCACTGTGGCTGGCACTGTTATGGGAGCACTGTGGCTGGCACTGTTATGGGAGCACTGTGGCTGGCACTGTTATGGGAGCACTGTGGCTGGCACTGTTAAGGGAGCACTGGATGACACTGTTATAGGAGCACTGTAGCTGGCACTGTTATGGGAGTACTGGTTGGCACTATTATGGGAGCACTGGTTGGCACTGTTATGGGAGCACTGGTTGGCACTGTTATGGGAGCACTGGTTGGCACTGTTATGGGAGCACTGGTTGGCACTGTTATGGGAGCACTGGATGGCACTGTTATGGGAGCACTGGCTGGCACTGTTATGGGAGCACTGTGGCTGGCACTGTTATGGGAGCACTGTGGCTGGCACTGTTATGGGAGCACTGTGGCTGGCACTGTTATGGGAGCACTGTGGCTGGCACTGTTATGGGAGCACTGGATGGCACTGTTATGGGAGCACTGGTTGGCACGGTTATGGGAGCACTGTGGCTGGCACTGTTATGGGAGCACTGTGGCTGGAACTGTTATGGGAGCATTGTAGCTGGCACTGTTATGGGAGTGCTGGTTGGCACTGTTATGGGAGCACTGGTTGGCACTGTTATGGGAGCAATGGTTGGCACTGTTATGGGAGCACTGTGGCTGGCACTGTTATGGGAGCACTGTGGTTGGCACTGTTATGGGAGCACTGTGGCTGGCACTGTTATGGGAGCACTGTGGCTGGCACTGTTATGGGATCACTGTGGCTGGCACTGTTATGGGAGCACTAAGGCTGGCACTGTTATGGGAGCACTGTGGCTGGCACTGTTATGGGAGCACTGTGGCTGGCACTGTTATGGGAGCACTGTGGCTGGCACTGTTATGGGAGCACTGTGGCTGGCACTGTTATGGGAGCACTGTGGCTGGCACTGTTATGGGAGCACTTTGGCTGGCACTGTTATGGGAGCACTGTGGCTGGCACTGTTATGGGAGCACTGTGGCTGGCACTGTTATGGAAGCACTGTGGCTGGCACTGTTATGGGAGCACTGTGGCTGGCACTGTTATGGGAGCACTTTGGCTGGCACTGTTATGGGAGCACTGTGGCTGGCACTGTTATGGGAGCACTGTGGCTGGCACTGTTATGGGAGCACTGTGGCTGGCACTGTTATGGGAGCACTGTGGCTGGCACTGTTATGGGAGCACTGTGGCTGGCACTGTTATGGGAGCACTGTGGCTGGCACTGTTATGGGAGAACTGTGGCTGGCACTGTTATGGGAGAACTGTGGCTGGCACTGTTATGGGAGCACTGTGGCTGGCACTGTTATGGGAGCACTGGATGGCACTGTTATGGGAGCACTGGTTGGCACTGTTATGGGAGCACTGGTTGGCACTGTTATGGGAGCACTGGATGGCACTGTTATGCGAGCACTGGTTGGCACTGTTATGGGAGCACTGGATGGCACTGTTATGGGAGCACTGTGGCTGGCACTGTTATGGGAGCACTGTGGCTGGCACTGTTATGGGAGCACTGTGGCTGGCACTGTTATGGGAGCACTGTGGCTGGCACTGTTATGGGAGCACTGTGGCTGGCACTGTTATGGGAGCACTGTGGCTGGCACTGTTATGGGAGCACTGTGGCTGGCACTGTTATGGAAGCACTGTGGCTGGCACTGTTATGGGAGCACTGTGGCTGGCACTGTTATGGGAGCACTGTGGCTGGCACTGTTATGGGAGCACTGTGGCTGGCACTGTTATGGGAGCACTGTGGCTGGCACTGTTATGGGAGCACTGTGGCTGGCACTGTTATGGGAGCACTGTGGCTGGCACTGTTATGGGAGCACTGTGGCTGGCACTGTTATGGGAGCACTGTGGCTGGCACTGTTATGGGAGCACTGGATGGCACTGTTATGGGAGCACTGGTTGGCACTGTTATGGGAGCACTGGATGGCACTGTTATGGGAGCACTGTGGCTGGCACTGTTATAGGAGCACTGTGGCTGGCACTGTTATGGGAGCACTGTGGCTGGCACTGTTATGGGAGCACTGTGGCTGGCACTGTTATGGGAGCACTGTGGCTGGCACTGTTATGGGAGCACTGTGGCTGGCACTGTTATGGGAGCACTGTGGCTGGCACTGTTATGGGAGCACTGGATGGCACTGTTATGGGAGCACTGGTTGGCACGGTTATGGGAGCACTGTGGCTGGCACTGTTATGGGAGCACTGTGGCTGGAACTGTTATGGGAGCATTGTAGCTGGCACTGTTATGGGAGTGCTGGTTGGCACTGTTATGGGAGCACTGGTTGGCACTGTTATGGGAGCAATGGTTGGCACTGTTATGGGAGCACTGTGGCTGGCACTGTTATGGGAGCACTGTGGTTGGCACTGTTATGGGAGCACTGTGGCTGGCACTGTTATGGGAGCACTGTGGCTGGCACTGTTATGGGATCACTGTGGCTGGCACTGTTATGGGAGCACTAAGGCTGGCACTGTTATGGGAGCACTGTGGCTGGCACTGTTATGGGAGCACTGTGGCTGGCACTGTTATGGGAGCACTGTGGCTGGCACTGTTATGGGAGCACTGTGGCTGGCACTGTTATGGGAGCACTGTGGCTGGCACTGTTATGGGAGCACTGTGGCTGGCACTGTTATGGGAGCACTGTGGCTGGCACTGTTATGGGAGCACTGTGGCTGGCACTGTTATGGGAGCACTGTGGCTGGCACTGTTATGGAAGCACTGTGGCTGGCACTGTTATGGGAGCACTGTGGCTGGCACTGTTATGGGAGCACTGTGGCTGGCACTGTTATGGGAGCACTGTGGCTGGCACTGTTATGGGAGCACTGTGGCTGGCACTGTTATGGGAGCACTGTGGCTGGCACTGTTATGGGAGCACTGTGGCTGGCACTGTTATGGGAGCACTGTGGCTGGCACTGTTATGGGAGCACTGTGGCTGGCACTGTTATGGGAGCACTGGATGGCACTGTTATGGGAGCACTGGTTGGCACTGTTATGGGAGCACTGGATGGCACTGTTATGGGAGCACTGTGGCTGGCACTGTTATAGGAGCACTGTGGCTGGCACTGTTATGGGAGCACTGTGGCTGGCACTGTTATGGGAGCACTGTGGCTGGCACTGTTATGGGAGCACTGTGGCTGGCACTGTTATGGGAGCACTGTGGCTGGCACTGTTATGGGAGCACTGTGGCTGGCACTGTTATGGGAGCACTGGATGGCACTGTTATGGGAGCACTGGTTGGCACGGTTATGGGAGTACTGGTTGGCACTGTTATGCGAGCACTGGTTGGCACTGTTATGCGAGCACTGGTTGGCACTGTTATGGGAGCACTGGATGGCACTGTTATGGGAGCACTGTGGCTGGCACTGTTATGGGAGCACTGTGGCTGGCACTGTTATGGGAGCACTGTGGCTGGCACTGTTATGGGAGCACTGTGGCTGGCACTGTTATGGGAGCACTGTGGCTGGCACTGTTATGGGAGCACTGTGGCTGGCACTGTTATGGGAGCACTGTGGCTGGCACTGTTAAGGGAGCACTGGATGACACTGTTATAGGAGCACTGTAGCTGGCACTGTTATGGGAGTACTGGTTGGCACTGTTATGGGAGCACTGGTTGGCACTGTTATGGGAGCACTGGTTGGCACTGTTATGGGAGCACTGGTTGGCACTGTTATGGGAGCACTGGTTGGCACTGTTATGGGAGCACTGGATGGCACTGTTATGGGAGCACTGGCTGGCACTGTTATGGGAGCACTGTGGCTGGCACTGTTATGGGAGCACTGTGGCTGGCACTGTTATGGGAGCACTGTGGCTGGCACTGTTATGGGAGCACTGTGGCTGGCACTGTTATGGGAGCACTGGATAGCACTGTTATGGGAGCACTGGTTGGCACGGTTATGGGAGCACTGTGGCTGGCACTGTTATGGGAGCACTGTGGCTGGAACTGTTATGGGAGCATTGTAGCTGGCACTGTTATGGGAGTGCTGGTTGGCACTGTTATGGGAGCACTGGTTGGCACTGTTATGGGAGCAATGGTTGGCACTGTTATGGGAGCACTGTGGCTGGCACTGTTATGGGAGCACTGTGGTTGGCACTGTTATGGGAGCACTGTGGCTGGCACTGTTATGGGAGCACTGTGGCTGGCACTGTTATGGGATCACTGTGGCTGGCACTGTTATGGGAGCACTAAGGCTGGCACTGTTATGGGAGCACTGTGGCTGGCACTGTTATGGGAGCACTGTGGCTGGCACTGTTATGGGAGCACTGTGGCTGGCACTGTTATGGGAGCACTGTGGCTGGCACTGTTATGGGAGCACTGTGGCTGGCACTGTTATGGGAGCACTGTGGCTGGCACTGTTATGGGAGCACTGTGGCTGGCACTGTTATGGGAGCACTTTGGCTGGCACTGTTATGGGAGCACTGTGGCTGGCACTGTTATGGGAGCACTGTGGCTGGCACTGTTATGGAAGCACTGTGGCTGGCACTGTTATGGGAGCACTGTGGCTGGCACTGTTATGGGAGCACTTTGGCTGGCACTGTTATGGGAGCACTGTGGCTGGCACTGTTATGGGAGCACTGTGGCTGGCACTGTTATGGGAGCACTGTGGCTGGCACTGTTATGGGAGCACTGTGGCTGGCACTGTTATGGGAGCACTGTGGCTGGCACTGTTATGGGAGCACTGTGGCTGGCACTGTTATGGGAGAACTGTGGCTGGCACTGTTATGGGAGCACTGTGGCTGGCACTGTTATGGGAGCACTGGATGGCACTGTTATGGGAGCACTGGTTGGCACTGTTATGGGAGCACTGGATGGCACTGTTATGGGAGCACTGTGGCTGGCACTGTTATAGGAGCACTGTGGCTGGCACTGTTATGGGAGCACTGTGGCTGGCACTGTTATGGGAGCACTGTGGCTGGCACTGTTATGGGAGCACTGTGGCTGGCACTGTTATGGGAGCACTGTGGCTGGCACTGTTATGGGAGCACTGTGGCTGGCACTGTTATGGGAGCACTGGATGGCACTGTTATGGGAGCACTGGTTGGCACGGTTATGGGAGTACTGGTTGGCACTGTTATGCGAGCACTGGTTGGCACTGTTATGCGAGCACTGGTTGGCACTGTTATGGGAGCACTGGATGGCACTGTTATGGGAGCACTGTGGCTGGCACTGTTATGGGAGCACTGTGGCTGGCACTGTTATGGGAGCACTGTGGCTGGCACTGTTATGGGAGCACTGTGGCTGGCACTGTTATGGGAGCACTGTGGCTGGCACTGTTATGGGAGCACTGTGGCTGGCACTGTTATGGGAGCACTGTGGCTGGCACTGTTATGGAAGCACTGTGGCTGGCACTGTTATGGGAGCACTGTGGCTGGCACTGTTATGGGAGCACTGTGGCTGGCACTGTTATGGGAGCACTGTGGCTGGCACTGTTATGGGAGCACTGTGGCTGGCACTGTTATGGGAGCACTGTGGCTGGCACTGTTATGGGAGCACTGTGGCTGGCACTGTTATGGGAGCACTGTGGCTGGCACTGTTATGGGAGCACTGTGGCTGGCACTGTTATGGGAGCACTGTGGCTGGCACTGTTATGGGAGCACTGGATGGCACTGTTATGGGAGCACTGGTTGGCACTGTTATGGGAGCACTGGATGGCACTGTTATGGGAGCACTGTGGCTGGCACTGTTATAGGAGCACTGTGGCTGGCACTGTTATGGGAGCACTGTGGCTGGCACTGTTATGGGAGCACTGTGGCTGGCACTGTTATGGGAGCACTGTGGCTGGCACTGTTATGGGAGCACTGTGGCTGGCACTGTTATGGGAGCACTGTGGCTGGCACTGTTATGGGAGCACTGTGGCTGGCACTGTTATGGGAGCACTGTGGCTGGCACTGTTATGGGAGCACTGTGGCTGGCACTGTTATGGGAGCACTGTGGCTGGCACTGTTATGGGAGCACTGTGGCTGGCACTGTTATGGGAGCACTGTGGCTGGCACTGTTATGGGAGCACTGTGGCTGGCACTGTTATGGGAGCACTGGATGGCACTGTTATGGGAGCACTGGTTGGCACTGTTATGGGAGCACTGGATGGCACTGTTATGGGAGCACTGTGGCTGGCACTGTTATAGGAGCACTGTGGCTGGCACTGTTATGGGAGCACTGTGGCTGGCACTGTTATGGGAGCACTGTGGCTGGCACTGTTATGGGAGCACTGTGGCTGGCACTGTTATGGGAGCACTGTGGCTGGCACTGTTATAGGAGCACTGTGGCTGGCACTGTTATGGGAGCACTGGATGGCACTGTTATGGGAGCACTGGTTGGCACGGTTATGGGAGTACTGGTTGGCACTGTTATGCGAGCACTGGTTGGCACTGTTATGCGAGCACTGGTTGGCACTGTTATGGGAGCACTGGATGGCACTGTTATGGGAGCACTGTGGCTGGCACTGTTATGGGAGCACTGTGGCTGGCACCGTTATGGGAGCACTGTGGCTGGCACTGTTATGGGAGCACTGTGGCTGGCACTGTTATGGGAGCACTGTGGCTGGCACTGTTATGGGAGCACTGTGGCTGGCACTGTTATGGGAGCACTGTGGCTGGCACTGTTATGGGAGCACTGTGGCTGGCACTGTTATGGGAGCACTGTGGCTGGCACTGTTATGGGAGCACTGTGGCTGGCACTGTTATGGAAGCACTGTGGCTGGCACTGTTATGGGAGCACTGTGGCTGGCACTGTTATGGGAGCACTGTGGCTGGCACTGTTATGGGAGCACTGTGGCTGGCACTGTTATGGGAGCACTGTGGCTGGCACTGTTATGGGAGCACTGTGGCTGGCACTGTTATGGGAGCACTGTGGCTGGCACTGTTATGGGAGCACTGTGGCTGGCACTGTTATGGGAGCACTGTGGCTGGCACTGTTATGGGAGCACTGGATGGCACTGTTATGGGAGCACTGGTTGGCACTGTTATGGGAGCACTGGATGGCACTGTTATGGGAGCACTGTGGCTGGCACTGTTATGGGAGCACTGTGGCTGGCACTGTTATGGGAGCACTGTGGCTGGCACTGTTATGGGAGCACTGTGGCTGGCACTGTTATGGGAGCACTGTGGCTGGCACTGTTATGGGAGCACTGTGGCTGGCACTGTTATGGGAGCACTGGATGGCACTGTTATGGGAGCACTGGTTGGCACGGTTATGGGAGTACTGGTTGGCACTGTTATGCGAGCACTGGTTGGCACTGTTATGCGAGCACTGGTTGGCACTGTTATGGGAGCACTGGATGGCACTGTTATGGGAGCACTGTGGCTGGCACTGTTATGGGAGCACTGTGGCTGGCACTGTTATGGGAGCACTGGATGGCACTGTTATGGGAGCACTGGTTGGCACGGTTATGGGAGCACTGTGGCTGGCACTGTTATGGGAGCACTGTGGCTGGAACTGTTATGGGAGCATTGTAGCTGGCACTGTTATGGGAGTGCTGGTTGGCACTGTTATGGGAGCACTGGTTGGCACTGTTATGGGAGCAATGGTTGGCACTGTTATGGGAGCACTGTGGCTGGCACTGTTATGGGAGCACTGTGGTTGGCACTGTTATGGGAGCACTGTGGCTGGCACTGTTATGGGAGCACTGTGGCTGGCACTGTTATGGGATCACTGTGGCTGGCACTGTTATGGGAGCACTAAGGCTGGCACTGTTATGGGAGCACTGTGGCTGGCACTGTTATGGGAGCACTGTGGCTGGCACTGTTATGGGAGCACTGTGGCTGGCACTGTTATGGGAGCACTGTGGCTGGCACTGTTATGGGAGCACTGTGGCTGGCACTGTTATGGGAGCACTGTGGCTGGCACTGTTATGGGAGCACTGTGGCTGGCACTGTTATGGGAGCACTGTGGCTGGCACTGTTATGGGAGCACTGTGGCTGGCACTGTTATGGGAGCACTGTGGCTGGCACTGTTATGGGAGCACTGGATGGCACTGTTATGGGAGCACTGGTTGGCACTGTTATGGGAGCACTGGATGGCACTGTTATGGGAGCACTGTGGCTGGCACTGTTATAGGAGCACTGTGGCTGGCACTGTTATGGGAGCACTGTGGCTGGCACTGTTATGGGAGCACTGTGGCTGGCACTGTTATGGGAGCACTGTGGCTGGCACTGTTATGGGAGCACTGTGGCTGGCACTGTTATGGGAGCACTGTGGCTGGCACTGTTATGGGAGCACTGGATGGCACTGTTATGGGAGCACTGGTTGGCACGGTTATGGGAGTACTGGTTGGCACTGTTATGCGAGCACTGGTTGGCACTGTTATGCGAGCACTGGTTGGCACTGTTATGGGAGCACTGGATGGCACTGTTATGGGAGCACTGTGGCTGGCACTGTTATGGGAGCACTGTGGCTGGCACTGTTATGGGAGCACTGTGGCTGGCACTGTTATGGGAGCACTGTGGCTGGCACTGTTATGGGAGCACTGTGGCTGGCACTGTTATGGGAGCACTGTGGCTGGCACTGTTATGGGAGCACTGTGGCTGGCACTGTTATGGGAGCACTGTGGCTGGCACTGTTAAGGGAGCACTGGATGACACTGTTATAGGAGCACTGTAGCTGGCACTGTTATGGGAGTACTGGTTGGCACTATTATGGGAGCACTGGTTGGCACTGTTATGGGAGCACTGGTTGGCACGGTTATGGGAGTACTGGTTGGCACTGTTATGCGAGCACTGGTTGGCACTGTTATGCGAGCACTGGTTGGCACTGTTATGGGAGCACTGGATGGCACTGTTATGGGAGCACTGTGGCTGGCACTGTTATGGGAGCACTGTGGCTGGCACTGTTATGGGAGCACTGTGGCTGGCACTGTTATGGGAGCACTGTGGCTGGCACTGTTATGGGAGCACTGTGGCTGGCACTGTTATGGGAGCACTGTGGCTGGCACTGTTATGGGAGCACTGTGGCTGGCACTGTTATGGGAGCACTGTGGCTGGCACTGTTATGGGAGCACTGTGGCTGGCACTGTTATGGAAGCACTGTGGCTGGCACTGTTATGGGAGCACTGTGGCTGGCACTGTTATGGGAGCACTGTGGCTGGCACTGTTATGGGAGCACTGTGGCTGGCACTGTTATGGGAGCACTGTGGCTGGCACTGTTATGGGAGCACTGTGGCTGGCACTGTTATGGGAGCACTGTGGCTGGCACTGTTATGGGAGCACTGTGGCTGGCACTGTTATGGGAGCACTGTGGCTGGCACTGTTATGGGAGCACTGTGGCTGGCACTGTTATGGGAGCACTGTGGCTGGCACTGTTATGGGAGCACTGTGGCTGGCACTGTTATGGGAGCACTGGATGGCACTGTTATGGGAGCACTGGTTGGCACTGTTATGGGAGCACTGGATGGCACTGTTATGGGAGCACTGTGGCTGGCACTGTTATGGGAGCACTGTGGCTGGCACTGTTATGGGAGCACTGTGGCTGGCACTGTTATGGGAGCACTGTGGCTGGCACTGTTATGGGAGCACTGTGGCTGGCACTGTTATGGGAGCACTGTGGCTGGCACTGTTATGGGAGCACTGGATGGCACTGTTATGGGAGCACTGGTTGGCACGGTTATGGGAGTACTGGTTGGCACTGTTATGCGAGCACTGGTTGGCACTGTTATGCGAGCACTGGTTGGCACTGTTATGGGAGCACTGGATGGCACTGTTATGGGAGCACTGTGGCTGGCACTGTTATGGGAGCACTGTGGCTGGCACTGTTATGGGAGCACTGGATGGCACTGTTATGGGAGCACTGGTTGGCACGGTTATGGGAGCACTGTGGCTGGCACTGTTATGGGAGCACTGTGGCTGGAACTGTTATGGGAGCATTGTAGCTGGCACTGTTATGGGAGTGCTGGTTGGCACTGTTATGGGAGCACTGGTTGGCACTGTTATGGGAGCAATGGTTGGCACTGTTATGGGAGCACTGTGGCTGGCACTGTTATGGGAGCACTGTGGTTGGCACTGTTATGGGAGCACTGTGGCTGGCACTGTTATGGGAGCACTGTGGCTGGCACTGTTATGGGATCACTGTGGCTGGCACTGTTATGGGAGCACTAAGGCTGGCACTGTTATGGGAGCACTGTGGCTGGCACTGTTATGGGAGCACTGTGGCTGGCACTGTTATGGGAGCACTGTGGCTGGCACTGTTATGGGAGCACTGTGGCTGGCACTGTTATGGGAGCACTGTGGCTGGCACTGTTATGGGAGCACTGTGGCTGGCACTGTTATGGGAGCACTGTGGCTGGCACTGTTATGGGAGCACTGTGGCTGGCACTGTTATGGGAGCACTGTGGCTGGCACTGTTATGGGAGCACTGTGGCTGGCACTGTTATGGGAGCACTGGATGGCACTGTTATGGGAGCACTGGTTGGCACTGTTATGGGAGCACTGGATGGCACTGTTATGGGAGCACTGTGGCTGGCACTGTTATAGGAGCACTGTGGCTGGCACTGTTATGGGAGCACTGTGGCTGGCACTGTTATGGGAGCACTGTGGCTGGCACTGTTATGGGAGCACTGTGGCTGGCACTGTTATGGGAGCACTGTGGCTGGCACTGTTATGGGAGCACTGTGGCTGGCACTGTTATGGGAGCACTGGATGGCACTGTTATGGGAGCACTGGTTGGCACGGTTATGGAAGTACTGGTTGGCACTGTTATGCGAGCACTGGTTGGCACTGTTATGCGAGCACTGGTTGGCACTGTTATGGGAGCACTGGATGGCACTGTTATGGGAGCACTGTGGCTGGCACTGTTATGGGAGCACTGTGGCTGGCACTGTTATGGGAGCACTGTGGCTGGCACTGTTATGGGAGCACTGTGGCTGGCACTGTTATGGGAGCACTGTGGCTGGCACTGTTATGGGAGCACTGTGGCTGGCACTGTTATGGGAGCACTGTGGCTGGCACTGTTATGGGAGCACTGTGGCTGGCACTGTTAAGGGAGCACTGGATGACACTGTTATAGGAGCACTGTAGCTGGCACTGTTATGGGAGTACTGGTTGGCACTATTATGGGAGCACTGGTTGGCACTGTTATGGGAGCACTGGTTGGCACTGTTATGGGAGCACTGGTTGGCACTGTTATGGGAGCACTGGTTGGCACTGTTATGGGAGCACTGGATGGCACTGTTATGGGAGCACTGGCTGGCACTGTTATGGGAGCACTGTGGCTGGCACTGTTATGGGAGCACTGTGGCTGGCACTGTTATGGGAGCACTGTGGCTGGCACTGTTATGGGAGCACTGTGGCTGGCACTGTTATGGGAGCACTGTGGCTGGCACCGTTATGGGAGCACTGTGGCTGGCACCGTTATGGGAGCACTGTGGCTGGCACCGTTATGGGAGCACTGTGGCTGGCACTGTTATGGGAGCACTGTGGCTGGCACTGTTATGGGAGCACTGTGGCTGGCACTGTTATGGGAGCACTGGATGGCACTGTTATGGGAGCACTGGTTGGCACGGTTATGGGAGTACTGGTTGGCACTGTTATGCGAGCACTGGTTGGCACTGTTATGCGAGCACTGGTTGGCACTGTTATGGGAGCAATGGATGGCACTGTTATGGGAGCACTGTGGCTGGCACTGTTATGGGAGCACTGTGGCTGGCACTGTTATGGGAGCACTGTGGCTGGCACTGTTATGGGAGCACTGTGGCTGGCACTGTTATGGGAGCACTGTGGCTGGCACTGTTATGGGAGCACTGTGGCTGGCACTGTTATGGGAGCACTGTGGCTGGCACTGTTATGGGAGCACTGTGGCTGGCACTGTTAAGGGAGCACTGGATGACACTGTTATAGGAGCACTGTAGCTGGCACTGTTATGGGAGTACTGGTTGGCACTATTATGGGAGCACTGGTTGGCACTGTTATGGGAGCACTGGTTGGCACTGTTATGGGAGCACTGGTTGGCACTGTTATGGGAGCACTGGATGGCACTGTTATGGGAGCACTGGCTGGCACTGTTATGGGAGCACTGTGGCTGCCACTGTTATGGGAGCACTGTGGCTGGCACTGTTATGGGAGCACTGTTATGGGAGCACTGTTATGGGAGTACTGGATGGCACTGTTATGGGAGCACTGGTTGGCACTGTTATGGGAGCACTGGATGGCACTGTTATGGGAGCACTGTGGCTGGCACTGTTAAGGGAGCACTGGATGACACTGTTATAGGAGCACTGTAGCTGGCACTGTTATGGGAGTACTGGTTGGCACTATTATGGGAGCACTGGTTGGCACTGTTATGGAGCACTGGTTGGCACTGTTATGGGAGCACTGGTTGGCACTGTTATGGGAGCACTGGTTGGCACTGTTATGGGAGCACTGTGGCTGGCACTGTTATGGGAGCACTGTGGCTGGCACTGTTATGGGAGCACTGTTATGGGAGCACTGTTATGGGAGTACTGGTTGGCACTGTTATGGGAGCACTGGTTGGCACTGTTATGGGAGCACTGGATGGCACTGTTATGGGAGCACTGGCTGGCACTGTTATGGGAGCACTGTGGCTGGCACTGTTATGGGAGCACTGTGGCTGGCACTGTTATTGGAGCACTGTGGCTGGCACTGTTATGGGAGCACTGTGGCTGGCACTGTTATGGGAGCACTGTGGCTGGCACTGTTATGGGAGCACTGTGGCTGGCACTGTTATGGGAGCACTGTGGCTGGCACTGTTATGGGAGCACTGTGGCTGGCACTGTTATGGGAGCACTGTGGCTGGCACTGTTATGGGAGCACTGTGGCTGGCACTGTTATGGGAGCACTGTGGCTGGCACAGTTATGGGAGCACTGTGGCTGGCACTGTTATGGGAGCACTGTGGCTGGCACTGTTATGGGAGCACTGGATGGCACTGTTATGGGAGCACTGGTTGGCACGGTTATGGGAGCACTGTGGCTGGCACTGTTATGGGAGCACTGTGGCTGGAACTGTTATGGGAGCATTGTAGCTGGCACTGTTATGGGAGTGCTGGTTGGCACTGTTATGGGAGCACTGGTTGGCACTGTTATGGGAGCACTGGTTGGCACTGTTATGGGAGCACTGTGGCTGGCACTGTTATGGGAGCACTGTGGTTGGCACTGTTATGGGAGCACTGTGGCTGGCACTGTTATGGGAGCACTGTGGCTGGCACTGTTATGGGATCACTGTGGCTGGCACTGTTATGGGAGCACTGTGGCTGGCACTGTTATGGGAGCACTGTGGCTGACACTGTTATGGGAGCACTGTGGCTGGCACTGTTATGGGAGCACTGTGGCTGGCACTGTTATGGTTGCACTGTGGCTGGCACTGTTATGGGAGCACTGTGGCTGACACTGTTATGGGAGCACTGTGGCTGGCACTGTTATGGGAGCACTGTGGCTGGCACTGTTATGGGAGCACTGTGGCTGGCACTGTTATTGGAGCACTGTGGCTGGCACTGTTATGGGAGCACTGTGGCTGGCACTGTTATGGGAGCACTGTGGCTGACACTGTTATGGGAGCACTGTGGCTGGCACTGTTATGGGAGCACTGTGGCTGGCACTGTTATGGGAGCACTGTGGCTGGCACTGTTATGGGAGCACTGTGGCTGGCACTGTTATGGGAGCACTGTGGCTGGCACTGTTATGGGAGCACTGTGGCTGGCACTGTTATGGGAGCACTGGATGGCACTGTTATGGGAGCACTGGTTGGCACTGTTATGGGAGCACTGGATGGCACTGTTATGGGAGCACTGTGGCTGGCACTGTTATAGGAGCACTGTGGCTGGCACTGTTATGGGAGCACTGTGGCTGGCACTGTTATGGGAGCACTGTGGCTGGCACTGTTATGGGAGCACTGTGGCTGGCACTGTTATGGGAGCACTGTGGCTGGCACTGTTATGGGAGCACTGTGGCTGGCACTGTTATGGGAGCACTGGATGGCACTGTTATGGGAGCACTGGTTGGCACGGTTATGGGAGTACTGGTTGGCACTGTTATGCGAGCACTGGTTGGCACTGTTATGCGAGCACTGGTTGGCACTGTTATGGGAGCACTGGATGGCACTGTTATGGGAGCACTGTGGCTGGCACTGTTATGGGAGCACTGTGGCTGGCACTGTTATGGGAGCACTGTGGCTGGCACTGTTATGGGAGCACTGTGGCTGGCACTGTTATGGGAGCACTGTGGCTGGCACTGTTATGGGAGCACTGTGGCTGGCACTGTTATGGGAGCACTGTGGCTGGCACTGTTATGGGAGCACTGTGGCTGGCACTGTTAAGGGAGCACTGGATGACACTGTTATAGGAGCACTGTAGCTGGCACTGTTATGGGAGTACTGGTTGGCACTATTATGGGAGCACTGGTTGGCACTGTTATGGGAGCACTGGTTGGCACTGTTATGGGAGCACTGGTTGGCACTGTTATGGGAGCACTGGTTGGCACTGTTATGGGAGCACTGGATGGCACTGTTATGGGAGCACTGGCTGGCACTGTTATGGGAGCACTGTGGCTGGCACTGTTATGGGAGCACTGTGGCTGGCACTGTTATGGGAGCACTGTGGCTGGCACTGTTATGGGAGCACTGTGGCTGGCACTGTTATGGGAGCACTGTGGCTGGCACTGTTATGGGAGCACTGTGGCTGGCACTGTTATGGGAGCACTGTGGCTGGCACTGTTATGGGAGCACTGTGGCTGGCACTGTTATGGGAGCACTGGATGGCACTGTTATGGGAGCACTGGTTGGCACGGTTATGGGAGCACTGGTTGGCACTGTTATGGGAGCACTAATTGGCACTGTTATGGGAGCACTGGTTGGCACTGTTATGGGAGCACTGGATTGCACTGTTATGGGAGCACTGGCTGGCACTGTTATGGGAGCACTGTGGCTGGCACTGTTATGGGAGCACTGTGGCTGGCACTGTTATGGGAGCACTGTGGCTGGCACTGTTATGGGAGCACTGTGGCTGGCACTGTTATGGGAGCACTGTGGCTGTCACAGTTATGGGAGCACTGTGGCTGGCACTGTTATGGGAGCACTGTGGTTGGCACCGTTATGGGAACACTGTGACTGGCACTGTTATGGGAGCACTGTGGCTGGCACTGTTATGGTTGCACTGTGGCTGGCACTGTTATGGGAGCACTGTGGCTGACACTGTTATGGGAGCACTGTGGCTGGCACTGTTATGGGAGCACTGTGGCTGGCACTGTTATTGGAGCACTGTGGCTTGCACTGTTATGGGAGCACTGTGGCTGGCACTGTTATGGGAGCACTGTGGCTGACACTGTTATGGGAGCACTGTGGCTGGCACTGTTATGGGAGCACTGTGGCTGGCACTGTTATGGGAGCACTGTGGCTGGCACTGTTATTGGAGCACTGTGGCTGGCACTGTTATGGGAGCACTGTGGCTGGCACTGTTATGGGAGCACTGTGGCTGTCACTGTTATGGGAGCACTGTGGCTGGCACTGTTATGGGAGCACTGTGGCTGGCACTGTTATGGGAGCACTGTGGCTGGCACTGTTATGGGAGCACTGTGGTTGGCACTGTTATGGGAGCACTGTGGCTGGAACTGTTATGGGAGCACTGTGGCTGGAACTGTTATGGGAGCATTGTAGCTGGCACTGTTATGGGAGTGCTGGTTGGCACTGTTATGGGAGCACTGGTTGGCACTGTTATGGGAGCACTGGTTGGCACTGTTATGGGAGCACTGTGGCTGGCACTGTTATGGGAGCACTGTGGTTGGCACTGTTATGGGAGCACTGTGGCTGGCACTGTTATGGGAGCACTGTGGCTGGCACTGTTATGGGATCACTGTGGCTGGCACTGTTATGGGAGCACTGTGGCTGGCACTGTTATGGGAGCACTGTGGCTGGCACTGTTATGGGAGCACTGTGGCTGGCACTGTTATGGTTGCACTGTGGCTGGCACTGTTATGGGAGCACTGTGGCTGACACTGTTATGGGAGCACTGTGGCTGGCACTGTTATGGGGGCACTGTGGCTGGCACTGTTATGGGAGCACTGTGGCTGGCACTGTTATGGGAGCACTGTGGCTGGCACTGTTATGGGAGCACTGTGGCTGGCACTGTTATGGGAGCACTGTGGCTGGCACTGTTATGGGAGCACTGGATGGCACTGTTATGGGAGCACTGTGGCTGGCACTGTTATGGGAGCACTGGATGGCACTGTTATGGGAGCACTGGCTGGCACTGTTATGGGAGCACTGTGGCTGGCACTGTTATGGGAGCACTGTGGCTGGCACTGTTATGGGAGCACTGTGGCTGGCACTGTTATGGGAGCACTGTGGCTGGCACTGTTATGGGAGCACTGTGGTTGGCACTGTTATGGGAGCACTGGATGGCACTGTTATGGGAGCACTGGTTGGCACTGTTATGGGAGCACTGGTTGGCACTGTTATGGGAGCACTGGTTGGCACTATTATGGGAGCACTGGATGGCACTGTTATGGGAGCACTGTGGCTGGCACTGTTATGGGAGCACTGTGGCTGGCACTGTGATGGGAGCACTGTGGCTGGCACTGTTATGGGAGCACTGTGGCTGGCACTGTTATGGGAGCACTGTGGCTGGCACTGTTATGGGAGCACTGTGGCTGGCACTGTTATGGGAGCACTGTGGCTGGCACTGTTATGGGAGCACTGGATGGCACTGTTATGGGAGCACTGTGGCTGGCACTGTTATGGGAGCACTGGATGGCACTGTTATGGGAGCACTGGCTGGCACTGTTATGGGAGCACTGTGGCTGGCACTGTTATGGGAGCACTGTGGCTGGCACTGTTATGGGAGCACTGTGGCTGGCACTGTTATGGGAGCACTGTGGCTGGCACTGTTATGGGAGCACTGTGGTTGGCACTGTTATGGGAGCACTGGATGGCACTGTTAT
Organism: Rhinoderma darwinii; assembly: GCF_050947455.1. Lineage (NCBI taxonomy): Eukaryota > Metazoa > Chordata > Amphibia > Anura > Rhinodermatidae > Rhinoderma > Rhinoderma darwinii. The sequence continues at coordinate 3,469,515 of NW_027464249.1, forward strand.
GGGAGCACTGGTTGGCACTGTTATGGGAGCACTGGTTGGCACTGTTATGGGAGCACTGGTTGGCACTATTATGGGAGCACTGGATGGCACTGTTATGGGAGCACTGTGGCTGGCACTGTTATGGGAGCACTGTGGCTGGCACTGTGATGGGAGCACTGTGGCTGGCACTGTTATGGGAGCACTGTGGCTGGCACTGTTATGGGAGCACTGTGGCTGGCACTGTTATGGGAGCACTGTGGCTGGCACTGTTATGGGAGCACTGTGGCTGGCACTGTTATGGGAGCACTGTGGCTGGCACTGTTATGGGAGCACTGTGGCTGGCACTGTTATGGGAGCACTGTGGCTGGCACTGTTATGGGAGCACTGTGGCTGGCACTGTTATGGGAGCACTGTGGCTGGCACTGTTATGGGAGCACTGGATGGCACTGTTATGGGAGCACTGGTTGGCACGGTTATGGGAGCACTGGTTGGCACTGTTATGGGAGCACTAATTGGCACTGTTATGGGAGCACTGGTTGGCACTGTTATGGGAGCACTGGATTGCACTGTTATGGGAGCACTGGCTGGCACTGTTATGGGAGCACTGTGGCTGGCACTGTTATGGGAGCACTGTGGCTGGCACTGTTATGGGAGCACTGTGGCTGGCACTGTTATGGGAGCACTGTGGCTGGCACTGTTATGGGAGCACTGTGGCTGTCACAGTTATGGGAGCACTGTGGCTGGCACTGTTATGGGAGCACTGTGGTTGGCACCGTTATGGGAACACTGTGACTGGCACTGTTATGGGAGCACTGTGGCTGGCACTGTTATGGTTGCACTGTGGCTGGCACTGTTATGGGAGCACTGTGGCTGACACTGTTATGGGAGCACTGTGGCTGGCACTGTTATTGGAGCACTGTGGCTGGCACTGTTATGGGAGCACTGTGGCTGGCACTGTTATGGGAGCACTGTGGCTGACACTGTTATGGGAGCACTGTGGCTGGCACTGTTATGGGAGCACTGTGGCTGGCACTGTTATGGGAGCACTGTGGCTGGCACTGTTATTGGAGCACTGTGGCTGGCACTGTTATGGGAGCACTGTGGCTGGCACTGTTATGGGAGCACTGTGGCTGTCACTGTTATGGGAGCACTGTGGCTGGCACTGTTATGGGAGCACTGTGGCTGGCACTGTTATGGGAGCACTGTGGCTGGCACTGTTATGGGAGCACTGTGGTTGGCACTGTTATGGGAGCACTGTGGCTGGAACTGTTATGGGAGCACTGTGGCTGGAACTGTTATGGGAGCATTGTAGCTGGCACTGTTATGGGAGTGCTGGTTGGCACTGTTATGGGAGCACTGGTTGGCACTGTTATGGGAGCACTGGTTGGCACTGTTATGGGAGCACTGTGGCTGGCACTGTTATGGGAGCACTGTGGTTGGCACTGTTATGGGAGCACTGTGGCTGGCACTGTTATGGGAGCACTGTGGCTGGCACTGTTATGGGATCACTGTGGCTGGCACTGTTATGGGAGCACTGTGGCTGGCACTGTTATGGGAGCACTGTGGCTGACACTGTTATGGGAGCACTGTGGCTGGCACTGTTATGGGAGCACTGTGGCTGGCACTGTTATGGTTGCACTGTGGCTGGCACTGTTATGGGAGCACTGTGGCTGACACTGTTATGGGAGCACTGTGGCTGGCACTGTTATGGGAGCACTGAGGCTGGCACTGTTATGGGAGCACTGTGGCTGGCACTGTTATGGGAGCACTGTGGCTGGCACTGTTATGGGAGCACTGTGGCTGGCACTGTTATGGGAGCACTGTGGCTGGCACTGTTATGGGAGCACTGGATGGCACTGTTATGGGAGCACTGTGGCTGGCACTGTTATGGGAGCACTGGATGGCACTGTTATGGGAGCACTGGCTGGCACTGTTATGGGAGCACTGTGGCTGGCACTGTTATGGGAGCACTGTGGCTGGCACTGTTATGGGAGCACTGTGGCTGGCACTGTTATGGGAGCACTGTGGCTGGCACTGTTATGGGAGCACTGTGGTTGGCACTGTTATGGGAGCACTGGATGGCACTGTTATGGGAGCACTGGTTGGCACTGTTATGGGAGCACTGGTTGGCACTGTTATGGGAGCACTGGTTGGCACTATTATGGGAGCACTGGATGGCACTGTTATGGGAGCACTGTGGCTGGCACTGTTATGGGAGCACTGTGGCTGGCACTGTGATGGGAGCACTGTGGCTGGCACTGTTATGGGAGCACTGTGGCTGGCACTGTTATGGGAGCACTGTGGCTGGCACTGTTATGGGAGCACTGTGGCTGGCACTGTTATGGGAGCACTGTGGCTGGCACTGTTATGGGAGCACTGGATGGCACTGTTATGGGAGCACTGTGGCTGGCACTGTTATGGGAGCACTGGATGGCACTGTTATGGGAGCACTGGCTGGCACTGTTATGGGAGCACTGTGGCTGGCACTGTTATGGGAGCACTGTGGCTGGCACTGTTATGGGAGCACTGTGGCTGGCACTGTTATGGGAGCACTGTGGCTGGCACTGTTATGGGAGCACTGTGGTTGGCACTGTTATGGGAGCACTGGATGGCACTGTTATGGGAGCACTGGTTGGCACTGTTATGGGAGCACTGGTTGGCACTGTTATGGGAGCACTGGTTGGCACTATTATGGGAGCACTGGATGGCACTGTTATGGGAGCACTGGTTGGCACTGTTATGGGAGCACTGTGGCTGGCACTGTTATGGGAGCACTGTGGCTGGCACTGTTATGGGAGCACTGTGGCTGGCACTGTTATGGGAGCACTGTGGCTGGCACTGTTATGGGAGCACTGTGGCTGGCACTGTTATGGGAGCACTGTGGCTGGCACTGTTATGGGAGCACTGTGGCTGGCACTGTTATGGGAGCACTGTGGCTGGCACTGTTATGGGAGCACTGTGGCTGGCACTGTTATGGGAGCACTGTGGCTGGCACTGTTATGGGAGCACTGGATGGCACTGTTATGGGAGCACTGGTTGGCACGGTTATGGGAGCACTGGTTGGCACTGTTATGGGAGCACTAATTGGCACTGTTATGGGAGCACTGGTTGGCACTGTTATGGGAGCACTGGATTGCACTGTTATGGGAGCACTGGCTGGCACTGTTATGGGAGCACTGTGGCTGGCACTGTTATGGGAGCACTGTGGCTGGCACTGTTATGGGAGCACTGTGGCTGGCACTGTTATGGGAGCACTGTGGCTGGCACTGTTATGGGAGCACTGTGGCTGTCACAGTTATGGGAGCACTGTGGCTGGCACTGTTATGGGAGCACTGTGGTTGGCACCGTTATGGGAACACTGTGACTGGCACTGTTATGGGAGCACTGTGGCTGGCACTGTTATGGTTGCACTGTGGCTGGCACTGTTATGGGAGCACTGTGGCTGACACTGTTATGGGAGCACTGTGGCTGGCACTGTTATGGGAGCACTGTGGCTGGCACTGTTATGGGAGCACTGTGGCTGGCACTGTTATTGGAGCACTGTGGCTGGCACTGTTATGGGAGCACTGTGGCTGGCACTGTTATGGGAGCACTGTGGCTGACACTGTTATGGGAGCACTGTGGCTGGCACTGTTATGGGAGCACTGTGGCTGGCACTGTTATGGGAGCACTGTGGCTGGCACTGTTATTGGAGCACTGTGGCTGGCACTGTTATGGGAGCACTGTGGCTGGCACTGTTATGGGAGCACTGTGGCTGTCACTGTTATGGGAGCACTGTGGCTGGCACTGTTATGGGAGCACTGTGGCTGGCACTGTTATGGGAGCACTGTGGCTGGCACTGTTATGGGAGCACTGTGGTTGGCACTGTTATGGGAGCACTGTGGCTGGAACTGTTATGGGAGCACTGTGGCTGGAACTGTTATGGGAGCATTGTAGCTGGCACTGTTATGGGAGTGCTGGTTGGCACTGTTATGGGAGCACTGGTTGGCACTGTTATGGGAGCACTGGTTGGCACTGTTATGGGAGCACTGTGGCTGGCACTGTTATGGGAGCACTGTGGTTGGCACTGTTATGGGAGCACTGTGGCTGGCACTGTTATGGGAGCACTGTGGCTGGCACTGTTATGGGATCACTGTGGCTGGCACTGTTATGGGAGCACTGTGGCTGGCACTGTTATGGGAGCACTGTGGCTGACACTGTTATGGGAGCACTGTGGCTGGCACTGTTATGGGAGCACTGTGGCTGGCACTGTTATGGTTGCACTGTGGCTGGCACTGTTATGGGAGCACTGTGGCTGACTGTTATGGGAGCACTGTGGCTGGCACTGTTATGGGAGCACTGTGGCTGGCACTGTTATGGGAGCACTGTGGCTGGCACTGTTATGGGAGCACTGTGGCTGGCACTGTTATGGGAGCACTGTGGCTGGCACTGTTATGGGAGCACTGTGGCTGGCACTGTTATGGGAGCACTGGATGGCACTGTTATGGGAGCACTGTGGCTGGCACTGTTATGGGAGCACTGGATGGCACTGTTATGGGAGCACTGGCTGGCACTGTTATGGGAGCACTGTGGCTGGCACTGTTATGGGAGCACTGTGGCTGGCACTGTTATGGGAGCACTGTGGCTGGCACTGTTATGGGAGCACTGTGGCTGGCACTGTTATGGGAGCACTGTGGTTGGCACTGTTATGGGAGCACTGGATGGCACTGTTATGGGAGCACTGGTTGGCACTGTTATGGGAGCACTGGTTGGCACTGTTATGGGAGCACTGGTTGGCACTATTATGGGAGCACTGGATGGCACTGTTATGGGAGCACTGTGGCTGGCACTGTTATGGGAGCACTGTGGCTGGCACTGTGATGGGAGCACTGTGGCTGGCACTGTTATGGGAGCACTGTGGCTGGCACTGTTATGGGAGCACTGTGGCTGGCACTGTTATGGGAGCACTGTGGCTGGCACTGTTATGGGAGCACTGTGGCTGGCACTGTTATGGGAGCACTGTGGCTGGCACTGTTATGGGAGCACTGTGGTTGGCACTGTTATGGGAGCACTGGATGGCACTGTTATGGGAGCACTGGTTGGCACTGTTATGGGAGCACTGGTTGGCACTGTTATGGGAGCACTGGTTGGCACTATTATGGGAGCACTGGATGGCACTGTTATGGGAGCACTGGTTGGCACTGTTATGGGAGCACTGTGGCTGGCACTGTTATGGGAGCACTGTGGCTGGCACTGTTATGGGAGCACTGTGGCTGGCACTGTTATGGGAGCACTGTGGCTGGGACTGTTATGGGAGCACTGTGGCTGGCACTGTTATGGGAGCACTGTGGCTGGCACTGTTATGGGAGCACTGTGGCTGGCACTGTTATGGGAGCACTGTGGCTGGCACTGTTATGGGAGCACTGTGGCTGGCACTGTTATGGGAGCACTGGATGGCACTGTTATGGGAGTACTGGCTGGCACTGTTATGGGAGCACTGTGGCTGGCACCGTTATGGGAGTACTGTGGCTGGCACCGTTATGGGAGCACTGTGGCTGGCACCGTTATGGGAGCACTGTGGCTGGCACCGTTATGGGAGCACTGTGGCTGGCACCGTTATTGGAGCACTGTGGCTGGTACCGTTATGGGAGCACTGTGGCTGGCACCGTTATGGCAGCACTGTGGCTGGCACCGTTATGGGAGCACTGTGGATGGCACCGTTATGGGAGCACTGTGGCTGGCACCGTTATGGGAGCACTATGGCTGGCACTGTTATGGGAGCACTGTGGTTGACACTGTTATGGGAGCACTGGATGGCACCGTTATGGGAGCACTGTGGCTGGCACCGTTATGGGAGCACTGTGGCTGGCACTGTTATGGGAGCACTGTGGCTGGCACTGTTATGGGAGCACTGTGGCTGGCACTGTTATGGGAGCACTTTTGCTGGCACTGTTATGGGAGCACTGTGGCTGGCACTGTTATGGGAGCACTGTGGCTGGCACTGTTATGGGAGCACTGTGGCTGGCACCGTTATGGGAGCACTGTGGCTGGCAACGTTATGGGAGCACTGTGGCTGGCACCGTTATGAGAGCACTGTGGCTGGCACTGTTATGGGAGCACTGTGGCTGGCACTGTTATGGGAGCACTGTGGCTGGCACTGTTATGGGAGCACTGGATGGCACTGTTATGGGAACACTGGATGGCACTGTTATGGGAGCACTGGTTGGCACGGTTATGGGAGCACTTGTTGGCACTGTTATGGGAGCACTGGTTGGCACTGTTATGGGAGCACTGGATGGCACTGTTATGGGAGCACTGGATGGCACTGTTATGGGAGCACTGGTTGGCACGGTTATGGGAGCACTTGTTGGCACTGTTATGGGAGCACTGGTTGGCACTGTTATGGGAGCACTGGTTGACACTGTTATGGGAGCACTGGATTGCACTGTTATGGGAGCACTGTGGCTGGCACTGTTATGGGAGCACTGTGGCTGGCACTGTTATGGGAGCACTGTGGCTGGCACTGTTATGGGAGCACTGGATGGCACTGTTATGGGAGCACTGGTTGGCACGGTTATGGGAGCACTGTGGCTGGCACTGTTATGGGAGCACTGTGGCTGGAACTGTTATGGGAGCATTGTAGCTGGCACTGTTATGGGAGTGCTGGTTGGCACTGTTATGGGAGCACTGGTTGGCACTGTTATGGGAGCACTGGTTGGCACTGTTATGGGAGCACTGTGGCTGGCACTGTTATGGGAGCACTGTGGTTGGCACTGTTATGGGAGCACTGTGGCTGGCACTGTTATGGGAGCACTGTGGCTGGCACTGTTATGGGATCACTGTGGCTGGCACTGTTATGGGAGCACTGTGGCTGGCACTGTTATGGGAGCACTGTGGCTGACACTGTTATGGGAGCACTGTGGCTGGCACTGTTATGGGAGCACTGTGGCTGGCACTGTTATGGTTGCACTGTGGCTGGCACTGTTATGGGAGCACTGTGGCTGGCACTGTTATGGGAGCACTGTGGCTGGCACTGTTATGGGAGCACTGGATGGCACTGTTATGGGAGCACTGTGGCTGGCACTGTTATGGGAGCACTGGATGGCACTGTTATGGGAGCACTGGCTGGCACTGTTATGGGAGCACTGTGGCTGGCACTGTTATGGGAGCACTGTGGCTGGCACTGTTATGGGAGCACTGTGGCTGGCACTGTTATGGGAGCACTGTGGCTGGCACTGTTATGGGAGCACTGTGGTTGGCACTGTTATGGGAGCACTGGATGGCACTGTTATGGGAGCACTGGTTGGCACTGTTATGGGAGCACTGGTTGGCACTGTTATGGGAGCACTGGTTGGCACTATTATGGGAGCACTGGATGGCACTGTTATGGGAGCACTGGTTGGCACTGTTATGGGAGCACTGTGGCTGGCACTGTTATGGGAGCACTGTGGCTGGCACTGTTATGGGAGCACTGTGGCTGGCACTGTTATGGGAGCACTGTGGCTGGCACAGTTATGGGAGCACTGTGGCTGGCACTGTTATGGGAGCACTGTGGCTGGCACTGTTATGGGAGCACTGTGGCTGGCACTGTTATGGGAGCACTGTGGCTGGCACTGTTATGGGAGCACTGTGGCTGGCACTGTTATGGGAGCACTGTGGCTGGCACTGTTATGGGAGCACTGTGGCTGGCACTGTTATGGGAGCACTGGATGGCACTGTTATGGGAGCACTGGTTGGCACGGTTATGGGAGCACTGGTTGGCACTGTTATGGGAGCACTAATTGGCACTGTTATGGGAGCACTGGTTGGCACTGTTATGGGAGCACTGGATTGCACTGTTATGGGAGCACTGGCTGGCACTGTTATGGGAGCACTGTGGCTGGCACTGTTATGGGAGCACTGTGGCTGGCACTGTTATGGGAGCACTGTGGCTGGCACTGTTATGGGAGCACTGTGGCTGGCACTGTTATGGGAGCACTGTGGCTGTCACAGTTATGGGAGCACTGTGGCTGGCACTGTTATGGGAGCACTGTGGTTGGCACCGTTATGGGAGCACTGTGACTGGCACCGTTATGGGAGCACTGTGACTGGCACCGTTATGGGAGCACTGTGACTGGCACCGTTATGAGAGCACTGTGGCTGGCACCGTTATGGGAGCACTGTGGCTGGCACCGTTATGGGAGCACTGTGGCTGGCACCGTTATGGGAGCACTGTGGCTGGCACCGTTATGGGAGCACTGTGGCTGGCACCGTTATTGGAGCACTGTGGCTGGTACCGTTATGGGAGCACTGTGGCTGGCACCGTTATGGGAGCACTGTGGCTGGCACCGTTATGGGAGCACTGTGGCTGGCACCGTTATGGGAGCACTGTGGCTGGCACCGTTATGGGAGCACTGTGGCTGACACCGTTATGGGAGCACTGTGGCTGGCACTGTTATGGGAGCACTGTGGCTGGCACTGTTATGGGAGCACTGTGGCTGGCACTGTTATGGGAGCACTTTTGCTGGCACTGTTATGGGAGCACTGTGGCTGGCACTGTTATGGGAGCACTGTGGCTGGCACTGTTATGGGAGCACTGTGGCTGGCACCGTTATGGGAGCACTGTGGCTGGCAACGTTATGGGAGCACTGTGGCTGGCACCGTTATGAGAGCACTGTGGCTGGCACTGTTATGGGAGCACTGTGGCTGGCACTGTTATGGGAGCACTGTGGCTGGCACTGTTATGGGAGCACTGGATGGCACTGTTATGGGAGCACTGGATGGCACTGTTATGGGAGCACTGGTTGGCACGGTTATGGGAGCACTTGTTGCCACTGTTATGGGAGCACTGGTTGGCACTGTTATGGGAGCACTGGATGGCACTGTTATGGGAGCACTGGATGGCACTGTTATGGGAGCACTGGTTGGCACGGTTATGGGAGCACTTGTTGGCACTGTTATGGGAGCACTGGTTGGCACTGTTATGGGAGCACTGGTTGACACTGTTATGGGAGCACTGGATTGCACTGTTATGGGAGCACTTTTGCTGGCACTGTTATGGGAGCACTGTGGCTGGCACTGTTATGGGAGCACTGTGGCTGGCACTGTTATGGGAGCACTGTGGCTGGCACCGTTATGGGAGCACTGTGGCTGGCACCGTTATGGGAGCACTGTGGCTGGCACTGTTATGGGAGCACTGTGGCTGGCACTGTTATGGGAGCACTGTGGCTGGCACCGTTATGGGAGCACTGTGGCTGGCAACGTTATGGGAGCACTGTGGCTGGCACCGTTATGAGAGCACTGTGGCTGGCACTGTTATGGGAGCACTGTGGCTGGCACTGTTATGGGAGCACTGTGGCTGGCACTGTTATGGGAGCACTGGATGGCACTGTTATGGGAGCACTGGATGGCACTGTTATGGGAGCACTGGTTGGCACGGTTATGGGAGCACTTGTTGCCACTGTTATGGGAGCACTGGTTGGCACTGTTATGGGAGCACTGGATGGCACTGTTATGGGAGCACTGGATGGCACTGTTATGGGAGCACTGGTTGGCACGGTTATGGGAGCACTTGTTGGCACTGTTATGGGAGCACTGGTTGGCACTGTTATGGGAGCACTGGTTGACACTGTTATGGGAGCACTGGATTGCACTGTTATGGGAGCAATGTGGCTGGCACTGTTATGGGAGCACTGTGGCTGGCACTGTTATGGGAGCACTGTGGCTGGCACTGTTATGGGAGCACTGTGGCTGGCACTGTTATGGGAGCACTTTTGCTGGCACTGTTATGGGAGCACTGTGGCTGGCACTGTTATGGGAGCACTGTGGCTGGCACTGTTATGGGAGCACTTTTGCTGGCACTGTTATGGGAGCACTGTGGCTGGCACTGTTATGGGAGCACTGTGGCTGGCACTGTTATGGGAGCACTGTGGCTGGCACCGTTATGGGAGCACTGTGGCTGGCACCGTTATGGGAGCACTGTGGCTGGCACCGTTACGGGAGCACTGTGGCTGGCACCGTTATGGGAGCACTGTGGCTGGCACCGTTATGGGAGCACTGTGGCTGGCACCGTTATGGGAGCACTGTGGCTGACACGGTTATGGGAGCACTGTGGCTGACACCGTTATGGGAGCACTGTGGCTGGCACCGTTATGGGAGCACTGTGGCTGGCAAAGTTATGGGAGCACTGGTTGGCACTGTTATGGGAGCACTGGATGGCACTGTTGTGGGAGCACTGGTTGGCACGGTTATGGGAGCACTTGTTGGCACTGTTATGGGAGCACTGGTTGGCACTGTTATGGGAGCACTGGTTGACACTGTTATGGGAGCACTGGATTGCACTGTTATGGGAGCACTTTTGCTGGCACTGTTATGGGAGCACTGTGGCTGGCACTGTTATGGGAGCACTGTGGCTGGCACTGTTATGGGAGCACTGTGGCTGGCACCGTTATGGGAGCACTGTGGCTGGCACCGTTATGGGAGCACTGTGGCTGGCACTGTTATGGGAGCACTGTGGCTGGCACTGTTATGGGAGCACTGTGGCTGGCACCGTTATGGGAGCACTGTGGCTGGCAACGTTATGGGAGCACTGTGGCTGGCACCGTTATGAGAGCACTGTGGCTGGCACTGTTATGGGAGCACTGTGGCTGGCACTGTTATGGGAGCACTGTGGCTGGCACTGTTATGGGAGCACTGGATGGCACTGTTATGGGAGCACTGGATGGCACTGTTATGGGAGCACTGGTTGGCACGGTTATGGGAGCACTTGTTGCCACTGTTATGGGAGCACTGGTTGGCACTGTTATGGGAGCACTGGATGGCACTGTTATGGGAGCACTGGATGGCACTGTTATGGGAGCACTGGTTGGCACGGTTATGGGAGCACTTGTTGGCACTGTTATGGGAGCACTGGTTGGCACTGTTATGGGAGCACTGGTTGACACTGTTATGGGAGCACTGGATTGCACTGTTATGGGAGCACTGTGGCTGGCACTGTTATGGGAGCACTGTGGCTGGCACTGTTATGGGAGCACTGTGGCTGGCACTGTTATGGGAGCACTGTGGCTGGCACTGTTATGGGAGCACTTTTGCTGGCACTGTTATGGGAGCACTGTGGCTGGCACTGTTATGGGAGCACTGTGGCTGGCACTGTTATGGGAGCACTTTTGCTGGCACTGTTATGGGAGCACTGTGGCTGGCACTGTTATGGGAGCACTGTGGCTGGCACTGTTATGGGAGCACTGTGGCTGGCACCGTTATGGGAGCACTGTGGCTGGCACCGTTATGGGAGCACTGTGGCTGGCACCGTTACGGGAGCACTGTGGCTGGCACCGTTATGGGAGCACTGTGGCTGGCACCGTTATGGGAGCACTGTGGCTGGCACCGTTATGGGAGCACTGTGGCTGACACGGTTATGGGAGCACTGTGGCTGACACCGTTATGGGAGCACTGTGGCTGGCACCGTTATGGGAGCACTGTGGCTGGCAAAGTTATGGGAGCACTGGTTGGCACTGTTATGGGAGCACTGGATGGCACTGTTGTGGGAGCACTGGCTGGCACTGTTATGGGAGCACTGTGGCTGGCACTGTTATGGGAGCACTGTGGCTGGCACTGTTATGGGAGCACTGTGGCTGGCACTGTTATGGGAGCACAGTGGCTGGCACTGTTATGGGAGCACTGTGGCTGGCACTGTTATGGGAGCACTGTGGCTGGCACTGTTATGGGAGCACTGTGGCTGGCACTGTTATGGGAGCACTGTGGCTGGCACCGTTATGGGAGCACTGTGGCTGGCACCGTTATGGGAGCACTGTGGCTGGCACCGTTATGGGAGCACTGTGGCTGGCACCGTTATGGGAGCACTGTGGCTGGCACCGTTATGGGAGCACTGTGGCTGGCACCGTTATGGGAGCACTGTGGTTGGCACCGTTATGGGAGCACTGTGACTGGCACCGTTATGGGAGCACTGTGACTGGCACCGTTATGGGAGCACTGTGGCTGGCACCGTTATGGGAGCACTGTGGCTGGCACCGTTATGGGAGCACTGTGGCTGGCACCGTTATGGGAGCACTGTGGCTGGCACCGTTATGGGAGCACTGTGGCTGGCACTGTTATGGGAGCACTGTGGCTGGCACTGTTATGGGAGCACTGTGGTTGGCACTGTTATGGGAGCACTGGATGGCACTGTTATGGGAGCACTGGTTGGCACTGTTATGGGAGCACTGTGGCTGGCACTGTTATGGGATCACTGGTTGGCACTGTTATGGGAGCACTGGTTGGCACTGTTATGGGAGCACTGGTTGGCACTGTTATGGGAGCACTGGTTGGCACTGTTATGGGAGCACTGGTTGGCACTGTTATGGGAGCACTGGTTGGCACTGTTATGGGAGCACTGGATGGCACTGTTATGGGAGTACTGGCTGGCACTGTTATGGGAGTACTGGCTGGCACTGTTATGGGAGCACTGTGGCTGGCATTGTTATGGGAGCATTGTGGCTGGCACTGTTATGGGAGCACTGTGGCTGGCACTGTTATGGGAGCACTGTGGCTGGCACTGTTATGGGAGCACTGGTTGGCACTGTTATGGGAGCACTGTGGCTGGCACTGTTATGGGAGCACTGTAGCTGGCACTGTTATGGGAGCACTGTAGCTGGCACTGTTATGGGAGCACTGTAGCTGGCACTGTTATGGGAGTACTGGTTGGCACTGTTATGGGAGCACTGTGGTTGGCACTGTTAAGGGAGCACAGGTTGGCACTGTTATGGGAGCACTGGATGGCACTGTTATGGGAGTACTGGCTGGCACTGTTATGGGAGCACTGTGGCTGGCACTGTTATGGGAGCACTGTGGCTGGCACTGTTATGGGAGCACTGTGGCTGGCACTGTTATGGGAGTACTGTGGCTGGCACTGTTAAGGGAGCACTGTAGCTGGCACTGTTATGGGAGCACTGTAGCTGGCACTGTTATGGGAGCACTGTGGCTGGCACTGTTATGGGAGCACTGTGGCTGGCACTGTTATGGGAGAACTGTGGCTGGCACTGTTATGGGAGCACTGTGGCTGGCACTGTTATGGGAGCACTGTGGCTGGCACTGTTATGGGAGCACTGTGGCTGGCACTGTTATGGGAGCACTGGTTGGCACTGTTATGGGAGCACTGGATTGCACTGTTATGGGAGCACTGGCTGGCACTGTTATGGGAGCACTATGGCTGGCACTGTTATGGGAGCACTGTGGCTGGCACTGTTATGGGAGCACTGTGGCTGGCACTGTTATGGGAGCACTGTGGTTGGCACTGTTATGGGAGCACTGGATGGCACTGTTATGGGAGCACTGGTTGGCACTGTTATGGGAGCACTGGTTGGCACTGTTATGGGATCACTGGTTGGCACTGTTATGGGAGCACTGGTTGGCACTGTTATGGGAGCACTGGTTGGCACTGTTATGGGAGCACTGGTTGGCACTGTTATGGGAGAACTGGTTGGCACTGTTATGGGAGCACTGGTTGGCACTGTTATGGGAGCACTGGATGGCACTGTTATGGGAGTACTGGCTGGCACTGTTATGGGAGTACTGGCTGGCACTGTTATGGGAGCACTGTGGCTGGCATTGTTATGGGAGCACTGTGGCTGGCACTGTTATGGGAGCACTGTGGCTGGCACTGTTATGGGAGCACTGTGGCTGGCACTGTTATGGGAGCACTGGTTGGCACTGTTATGGGAGCACTGTGGCTGGCACTGTTATGGGAGCACTGTAGCTGGCACTGTTATGGGAGCACTGTAGCTGGCACTGTTATGGGAGCACTGTAGCTGGCACTGTTATGGGAGTACTGGTTGGCACTGTTATGGGAGCACTGTGGTTGGCACTGTTAAGGGAGCACAGGTTGGCACCGTTATGGGAGCACTGGATGGCACTGTTATGGGAGTACTGGCTGGCACTGTTATGGGAGCACTGTGGCTGGCACTGTTATGGGAGCACTGTGGCTGGCACTGTTATGGGAGCACTGTGGCTGGCACTGTTATGGGAGTACTGTGGCTGGCACTGTTAAGGGAGCACTGTAGCTGGCACTGTTATGGGAGCACTGTAGCTGGCACTGTTATGGGAGCACTGTGGCTGGCACTGTTATGGGAGCACTGTGGCTGGCACTGTTATGGGAGCACTGTGGCTGGCACTGTTATTGGAGCACTGTGGCTGGCACAGTTATGGGAGCACTGTGGCTGGCACGGTTATGGGAGCACTGTGGCTGGCACTGTTATGGGAGAACTGTGGCTGGCACTGTTATGGGAGCACTGTGGCTGGCACTGTTATGGGAGCACTGGTTGGCACTGTTATGGGAGCACTGGATTGCACTGTTATGGGAGCACTGGCTGGCACTGTTATGGGAGCACTATGGCTGGCACTGTTATGGGAGCACTGTGGCTGGCACTGTTATGGGAGCACTGTGGCTGGCACTGTTATGGGAGCACTGTGGCTGGCACTGTTATGGGAGCACTGTGGCTGGCACTGTTATGGGAGCACTGTGGCTGGCACCGTTATGGGAGCACTGTGGCTGGCACTGTTATGGGAGCACTGTGGCTGGCACCGTTATGGGAGCACTGTGGCTGGCACCGTTATGGGAGCACTGTGGCTGGCACCGTTATGGGAGCACTGTGGCTGACACCGTTATGGGAGCACTGTGGCTGACACCGTTATGGGAGCACTGTGGCTGGCACCGTTATGGGAGCACTGTGGCTGGCACCGTTATGGGAGCACTGTGGCTGGCACCGTTATGGGAGCACTGTGGCTGGCACCGTTATGGGAGCACTGTGGCTGGCACCGTTATGGGAGCACTGTGGCTGGCACTGTTATGGGAGCACTGGTTGGCACTGTTATGGGAGCACTGGATGGCACTGTTATGGGAGCACTGGCTGGCACTGTTATGGGAGCACTGTGGTTGGCACCGTTATGGGATCATTGTGACTGGCACCGTTATGGGAGCACTGTGACTGGCACCGTTATGGGAGCACTGTGGCTGGCACCGTTATGGGAGCACTGTGGCTGGCACCGTTATGGGAGCACTGTGGCTGGCACCGTTATGGGAGCACTGTGGCTGGCACCGTTATGGGAGCACTGTGGCTGGCACCGTTATGGGAGCACTGTGGCTGGCACTGTTATGGGAGCACTGTGGCTGGCACTGTTATGGGAGCACTGTGGTTGGCACTGTTATGGGAGCACTGGATGGCACTGTTATGGGAGCACTGGTTGGCACTGTTATGGGAGCACTGGTTGGCACTGTTATGGGAGCACTGGTTGGCACTGTTATGGGAGCACTGGATGGCACTGTTATGGGAGCACTGTGGCTGGCACTGTTATGGGAGCACTGTGGCTGGCACTGTTATGGGAG
This sequence comes from Rhinoderma darwinii, assembly GCF_050947455.1. Lineage (NCBI taxonomy): Eukaryota > Metazoa > Chordata > Amphibia > Anura > Rhinodermatidae > Rhinoderma > Rhinoderma darwinii. The sequence goes on from NW_027464249.1 coordinate 3,484,828, forward strand.
CACTGTGGCTGGCACTGTTATGGGAGCACTGTGGCTGGCACTGTTATGGGAGCACTGGTTGGCACTGTTATGGGAGCACTGTGGTTGGCACTGTTATGGGAGCACTGTGGCTGGCACTGTTATGGGAGCACTGTAGCTGGCACTGTTATGGGAGCACTGTAGCTGGCACTGTTATGGGAGCACTGTAGCTGGCACTGTTATGGGAGGGGAGTACTGGTTGGCACTGTTATGGGAGCACTGTGGTTGGCACTGTTATGGGAGCACTGGATGGCACTGTTATGGGAGTACTGGCTGGCACTGTTATGGGAGCACTGTGGCTGGCACTGTTATGGGAGCACTGTGGCTGGCACTGTTATGGGAGTACTGGTTGGCACTGTTATGGGAGCACTGTGGTTGGCACTGTTAAGGGAGCACTGGTTGGCACTGTTATGGGAGCACTGGATGGCACTGTTATGGGAGTACTGGCTGGCACTGTTATGGGAGCACTGTGGCTGGCACTGTTATGGGAGCACTGTGGCTGGCACTGTTATGGGAGCACTGTGGCTGGCACTGTTATGGGAACACTGTGGCTGGCACTGTTATGGGAGCACTGTGGCTGGCACTGTTATGGGAGCACTGTGGCTGGCACTGTTATGGGAGCACTGGATGGCACTGTTATGGGAGTACTGGCTGGCACTGTTATGGGAGCACTGTGGCTGGCACTGTTATGGGAGCACTGTGGCTGGCACTGTTATGGGAGCACTGTGGCTGGCACTGTTATGGGAGCACTGTGGCTGGCACTGTTATGGGAGCACTGTGGCTGGCACTGTTATGGGAGCACTGTGGCTGGCACCGTTATGGGAGCACTGTGGCTGGCACCGTTATGGGAGCACTGTGGCTGGCACCGTTATGGGAGCACTGTGGATGGCACCGTTATGGGAGCACTGTGGCTGACACCGTTATGGGAGCACTGTGGCTGGCACCGTTATGGGAGCACTGTGGCTGACACCGTTATGGGAGCACTGTGGCTGGCACCGTTATGGGAGCACTGTGGCTGGCACCGTTATGGGAGAACTGTGGCTGGCACCGTTATGGGAGCACTGTGGATGGCACCGTTATGGGAGCACTGTGGCTGACACCGTTATGGGAGCACTGTGGCTGGCACCGTTATGGGAGCACTGTGGCTGGCACCGTTATGGGAGCACTGTGGCTGGCACCGTTATGGGAGCACTGTGGCTGGCACCGTTATGGGAGCACTGTGGCTGGCACCGTTATGGGAGCACTGTGGCTGGCACCGTTATGGGAGCACTGTGACTGGCACCGTTATGGGAGCACTGTGGCTGGCACCGTTATGGGAGCACTGTGGCTGGCACCGTTATGGGAGCACTGGATGGCACTGTTATGGGAGCACTGGTTGGCACTGTTATGGGAGCACTGGTTGGCACTGTTATGGGAGCACTGGTTGGCACTGTTATGGGAGCACTGGATGGCACTGTTATGGGAGCACTGTGGCTGGCACTGTTATGGGAGCACTGTGGCTGGCACTGTTATGGGAGCACTGTGGCTGGCACTGTTATGGGAGCACTGTGGCTGGCACTGTTATGGGAGCACTGGTTGGCACTGTTATGGGAGCACTGTGGTTGGCACTGTTATGGGAGCACTGTGGCTGGCACTGTTATGGGAGCACTGTAGCTGGCACTGTTATGGGAGCACTGTAGCTGGCACTGTTATGGGAGCACTGTAGCTGGCACTGTTATGGGAGGGGAGTACTGGTTGGCACTGTTATGGGAGCACTGTGGTTGGCACTGTTATGGGAGCACTGGATGGCACTGTTATGGGAGTACTGGCTGGCACTGTTATGGGAGCACTGTGGCTGGCACTGTTATGGGAGCACTGTGGCTGGCACTGTTATGGGAGTACTGGTTGGCACTGTTATGGGAGCACTGTGGTTGGCACTGTTAAGGGAGCACTGGTTGGCACTGTTATGGGAGCACTGGATGGCACTGTTATGGGAGTACTGGCTGGCACTGTTATGGGAGCACTGTGGCTGGCACTGTTATGGGAGCACTGTGGCTGCCACTGTTATGGGAGCACTGGATGGCACTGTTATGGGAGTACTGGCTGGCACTGTTATGGGAGCACTGTGGCTGGCACTGTTATGGGAGCACTGTGGCTGGCACTGTTATGGGAGCACTGTGGCTGGCACTGTTATGGGAGCACTGTGGCTGGCACTGTTATGGGAGCACTGTGGCTGGCACTGTTATGGGAGCACTGTGGCTGGCACCGTTATGGGAGCACTGTGGCTGGCACCGTTATGGGAGCACTGTGGCTGGCACCGTTATGGGAGCACTGTGGATGGCACCGTTATGGGAGCACTGTGGCTGACACCGTTATGGGAGCACTGTGGCTGGCACCGTTATGGGAGCACTGTGGCTGACACCGTTATGGGAGCACTGTGGCTGGCACCGTTATGGGAGCACTGTGGCTGGCACCGTTATGGGAGAACTGTGGCTGGCACCGTTATGGGAGCACTGTGGATGGCACCGTTATGGGAGCACTGTGGCTGACACCGTTATGGGAGCACTGTGGCTGGCACCGTTATGGGAGCACTGTGGCTGGCACCGTTATGGGAGCACTGTGGCTGGCACCGTTATGGGAGCACTGTGGCTGGCACCGTTATGGGAGCACTGTGGCTGGCACCGTTATGGGAGCACTGTGGCTGGCACCGTTATGGGAGCACTGTGACTGGCACCGTTATGGGAGCACTGTGGCTGGCACCGTTATGGGAGCACTGTGGCTGGCACCGTTATGGGAGCACTGTGGCTGGCACCGTTATGGGAGCACTGTGGTTGGCACCGTTATGGGAGCACTGTGACTGGCACCATTATGGGAGCACTGTGACTGGCACCGTTATGGGAGCACTGTGGCTGGCACCGTTATGGGATCACTGTGGCTGGCACCGTTATGGGAGCACTGTGGCTGGCACTGTTATGGGAGCACTGTGGCTGGCACTGTTATGGGAGCACTGTGGCTGGCACTGTTATGGGAGCACTGTGGCTGGCACCGTTATGGGAGCACTGTGGCTGGCACCGTTATGGGAGCACTGTGGCTGGCACTGTTATGGGAGCACTGTGGCTGGCACTGTTATGGGAGCACTGTGGTTGGCACTGTTATGGGAGCACTGGGTGGCACTGTTATGGGAGCACTGGTTGGCACTGTTATGGGAGCACTGGTTGGCACTGTTATGGGAGCACTGGTTGGCACTGTTATGGGAGTACTGGCTGGCACTGTTATGGGAGCACTGGTTGGCACTGTTATGGGAGCACTGGATGGCACTGTTATGGGAGTACTGGCTGGCACTGTTATGGGAGCACTGTGGCTGGCACTGTTATGGGAGCACTGTGGCTGGCACTGTTATGGGAGCACTGTGGCTGGCACTGTTATGGGAGCACTGTGACTGGCACTGTTATGGGAGCACTGTGGCTGGCACTGTTATGGGAGCAATGTGGCTGGCACTGTTATGGGAGCACTGTAGCTGGCACTGTTATGGGAGCACTGTAGCTGGCACTGTTATGGGAGTACTGGTTGCCACTGTTATGGGAGCACTGTGGTTGGCACTGTTAAGGGAGCACTGGTTGGCACTGTTATGGGAGCACTGGATGGCACTGTTATGGGAGTACTGGCTGGCACTGTTATGGGAGCACTGTGGCTGGCACTGTTATGGGAGCACTGTGGCTGGCACTGTTATGGGAGCACTGTGGCTGGCACTGTTAAGGGAGCACTGTAGCTGGCACTGTTATGGGAGCACTGTAGCTGGCACTGTTATGGGAGCACTGGTTGGCACTGTTATGGGAGCACTGTGGTTGGCACTGTTAAGGGAGCACTGGATGGCACTGTTATGGGAGTACTGTGGTTGGCACTGTTAAGGGAACACTGGCTGTCACTGTTATGGGAGCACTTTAGCTGGCACTGTTATGGGAGCACTGTATCTGGCACTGTTATGGGATCACTGTGGCTAGCACTGTTATGGGAGCACTGTGGCTGGCACTGTTATGGGAGCACTGTGGCTGGCACTGTTATGGGAGCACTGTGGCTGGCACTGTTATGGGAGCACTGTGGCTGGCACAGTTATGGGAGCACTGTGGCTGGCACGGTTATGAGAGCACTGTGGCTGGCACTGTTATGGGAGAACTGTGGCTGGCACTGTTATGGGAGCACTGTGGCTGGCACTGTTATGGGAGCACTGTGGCTGGCACTGTTATGGGAGCACTGGTTGGCACTGTTATGGGAGCACTGGATGGCACTGTTATGGGAGCACTGGCTGGCACTGTTATGGGAGCACTGTGGCTGGCACTGTTATGGGAGCACTGTGGCTGGCACTGTTATGGGAGCACTGTGGCTGGCACTGTTATGGGAGCACTGTGGCTGGCACTGTTATGGGAGCACTGTGGCTGGCACTGTTATGGGAGCACTGTGGCTGGCACTGTTATGGGAGCACTGTGGCTGGCACCGTTATGGGAGCACTGTGGCTGGCACCGTTATGGGAGCACTGTGGCTGGCACTGTTATGGGAGCACTGTGGCTGGCACCGTTATGGGAGAACTGTGGCTGGCACCGTTATGGGAGCACTGTGGCTGACACCGTTATGGGAGCACTGTGGCTGGCACCGTTATGGGAGCACTGTGGCTGGCACCGTTATGGGAGCACTGTGGCTGGCACCGTTATGGGAGCACTGTGGCTGGCAACGTTATGGGAGCACTGTGGCTGGCACCGTTACGGGAGCACTGTGGCTGGCACCGTTACGGGAGCACTGTGGCTGGCACCGTTACGGGAGCACTGTGGCTGGCACCGTTATGGGAGCACTGTGGCTGGCACCGTTATGGGAGCACTGTGGTTGGCACCGTTATGGGAGCACTGTGACTGGCACCGTTATGGGAGCACTGTGACTGGCACCGTTATGGGATCACTGTGGCTGGCACCGTTATGGGAGCACTGTGGCTGGCACCGTTATGGGAGCACTGTGGCTGGCACCGTTATGGGAGCACTGTGGCTGGCACCGTTATGGGAGCACTGTGGCTGGCACCGTTATGGGAGCACTGTGGCTGGCACCGTTATGGGAGCACTGTGGCTGGCACCGTTATGGGAGCACTGTGGCTGGCACCGTTATGGGAGCACTGTGGCTGGCACTGTTATGGGAGCACTGGATGGCACTGTTATGGGAGCACTGGTTGGCACTGTTATGGGAGCACTGGATGGCACTGTTATGGGAGCACTGTGGCTGGCACTGTTATGGGAGCACTGTGGCTGGCACTGTTATAGGAGCACTGTGGCTGGCACTGTTATGGGAGCACTGTGGCTGGCACTGTTATGGGAGCAATGTGGCTGGCACTGTTATGGGAGCACTGTAGCTGGCACTGTTATGGGAGCACTGTAGCTGGCACTGTTATGGGAGCACTGTAGCTGGCACTGTTATGGGAGTACTGGTTGGCACTGTTATGGGAGCACTGTGGTTGGCACTGTTAAGGGAGCACTGGTTGGCACTGTTATGGGAGCACTGGATGGCACTGTTATGGGAGTACTGGCTGGCACTGTTATGGGAGCACTGTGGCTGGCACTGTTATGGGAGCACTGTGGCTGGCACTGTTATGGGAGCACTGTGGCTGGCACTGTTAAGGGAGCACTGTAGCTGGCACTGTTATGGGAGCACTGTAGCTGGCACTGTTATGGGAGCACTGGTTGGCACTGTTATGGGAGCACTGTGGTTGGCACTGTTAAGGGAGCACTGGATGGCACTGTTATGGGAGTACTGTGGTTGGCACTGTTAAGGGAACACTGGCTGTCACTGTTATGGGAGCACTTTAGCTGGCACTGTTATGGGAGCACTGTATCTGGCACTGTTATGGGATCACTGTGGCTAGCACTGTTATGGGAGCACTGTGGCTGGCACTGTTATGGGAGCACTGTGGCTGGCACTGTTATGGGAGCACTGTGGCTGGCACTGTTATGGGAGCACTGTGGCTGGCACAGTTATGGGAGCACTGTGGCTGGCACGGTTATGAGAGCACTGTGGCTGGCACTGTTATGGGAGAACTGTGGCTGGCACTGTTATGGGAGCACTGTGGCTGGCACTGTTATGGGAGCACTGTGGCTGGCACTGTTATGGGAGCACTGGTTGGCACTGTTATGGGAGCACTGGATGGCACTGTTATGGGAGCACTGGCTGGCACTGTTATGGGAGCACTGTGGCTGGCACTGTTATGGGAGCACTGTGGCTGGCACTGTTATGGGAGCACTGTGGCTGGCACTGTTATGGGAGCACTGTGGCTGGCACTGTTATGGGAGCACTGTGGCTGGCACTGTTATGGGAGCACTGTGGCTGGCACTGTTATGGGAGCACTGTGGCTGGCACCGTTATGGGAGCACTGTGGCTGGCACCGTTATGGGAGCACTGTGGCTGGCACCGTTATGGGAGCACTGTGGCTGGCACCGTTATGGGAGAACTGTGGCTGGCACCGTTATGGGAGCACTGTGGCTGACACCGTTATGGGAGCACTGTGGCTGGCACCGTTATGGGAGCACTGTGGCTGGCACCGTTATGGGAGCACTGTGGCTGGCACCGTTATGGGAGCACTGTGGCTGGCAACGTTATGGGAGCACTGTGGCTGGCACCGTTACGGGAGCACTGTGGCTGGCACCGTTACGGGAGCACTGTGGCTGGCACCGTTACGGGAGCACTGTGGCTGGCACCGTTATGGGAGCACTGTGGCTGGCACCGTTATGGGAGCACTGTGGTTGGCACCGTTATGGGAGCACTGTGACTGGCACCGTTATGGGAGCACTGTGACTGGCACCGTTATGGGATCACTGTGGCTGGCACCGTTATGGGAGCACTGTGGCTGGCACCGTTATGGGAGCACTGTGGCTGGCACCGTTATGGGAGCACTGTGGCTGGCACCGTTATGGGAGCACTGTGGCTGGCACCGTTATGGGAGCACTGTGGCTGGCACCGTTATGGGAGCACTGTGGCTGGCACCGTTATGGGAGCACTGTGGCTGGCACCGTTATGGGAGCACTGTGGCTGGCACTGTTATGGGAGCACTGGATGGCACTGTTATGGGAGCACTGGTTGGCACTGTTATGGGAGCACTGGATGGCACTGTTATGGGAGCACTGTGGCTGGCACTGTTATGGGAGCACTGTGGCTGGCACTGTTATAGGAGCACTGTGGCTGGCACTGTTATGGGAGCACTGTGGCTGGCACTGTTATGGGAGCAATGTGGCTGGCACTGTTATGGGAGCACTGTAGCTGGCACTGTTATGGGAGCACTGTAGCTGGCACTGTTATGGGAGCACTGTAGCTGGCACTGTTATGGGAGTACTGGTTGGCACTGTTATGGGAGCACTGTGGTTGGCACTGTTAAGGGAGCACTGGTTGGCACTGTTATGGGAGCACTGGATGGCACTGTTATGGGAGTACTGGCTGGCACTGTTATGGGAGCACTGTGGCTGGCACTGTTATGGGAGCACTGTGGCTGGCACTGTTATGGGAGCACTGTGGCTGGCACTGTTAAGGGAGCACTGTAGCTGGCACTGTTATGGGAGCACTGTAGCTGGAACTGTTATGGGAGCACTGTAGCTGGCACTGTTAAGGGAGCACTGGATGGCACTGTTATGGGAGTACTGTGGTTGGCACTGTTAAGGGAACACTGGTTGTCACTGTTATGGGAGCACTTTAGCTGGCACTGTTATGGGAGCACTGTATCTGGCACTGTTATGGGAGCACTGTGGCTAGTACTGTTATGGGAGCACTATGGCTGGCACTGTTATGGGAGCACTGTGGCTGGCACTGTTATGGGAGCACTGTGGCTGGCACTGTTATGGGAGCACTGTGGCTGGCACTGTTATGGGAGCACTGTGGCTGGCACGGTCATGGGAGCACTGTGGCTGGCACCGTTATGGGAGCACTGTGGCTGGCACCGTTATGGGAGCACTGTGGCTGGCACCGTTATGGGAGCACTGTGGCTGGCACCGTTATGGGAGCACTGTGGCTGGCACCGTTATGGGAGCACTGTGGTTGGCACCGTTATGGGAGCACTGTGACTGGCACCGTTATGGGAGCACTGTGACTGGCACCGTTATGGGAGCACTGTGGCTGGCATCGTTATGGGATCACTGTGGCTGGCACTGTTATGGGAGCACTGTGGCTGGCACTGTTATGGGAGCACTGTGGCTGGCACTGTTAAGGGAGC